>NC_088349.1:40062500-40175000 GCF_036884655.1 Musa acuminata AAA Group
AGTGCTGCCATCTACGTGCAGTAGGCTTGCTACCGACGGTCGGCAACCTGTAGGGGTCGGTAGCCCGTTAGCGTTGCTTGCAGTCGCTAGTTGCATGTGGGGGCCAACAACCCATATGCAGAGGCACCACGGGGGCAGCGGTGCTTGTGGGCACTACGCCTATGGGCAGAATCGCCCGTAGGGGCGACAAGACCTATAGGGGCGCCCGTCCGGCAAGGCAGCATCGCCTGCGAAGGCGGCGCTGCCCGCGAGGGAGCCCACCTACATGGGCGGAGCCGCTTGAAGGCACACCGCCCGCAGGCAAGGGCAGCGGCCCTGTCCCCTGTCATAGAGGGTCGTCGCTAGCAGGGTGGCGGTGACCACAGTAGAGGAGAGGGAGAACAGCAATAGGGTTTTTGGGCAAAAATATTGTTTTACCCCTATGAATTTGAGAAATTTTAGATTTTGTCCCTTTGTCCAAGTTATGAAAATACCCCTCATAATTTAGAAAATTTCCTACATATCCTTGATTTCAAAAAATATTAATTAATTAAAAATTTTATTTATTTATTTATTTATTTATTTATTTATTATTATTATTATTATTATTATTATTATTATTATTATTATTATTATTATTATTATTATTATTATTATTATTATTATTATTATCTAGTAGTCCTATATGATGATGATGTGTATATGTGATGTATGATATGTCGATGGATGATCATGGGCTGTGAGAAGTGTGTACTTGTGATTATTATTATTGGGGCCTATGTGTCTATGATTAAGTTGTAATCACATGAGGAGGCATAGGAGGAGCATGAAAGTAATAGCGAAACCCACGAGACAAACGATCATGATGCATGGAGATGCGTCGAGATGCCGATAGAACTGACAATGACGAGATGGACGATAACAAGGTATAGAGATGCATCGCTGCACACATAGATCTTAATGTGAGTGATTAGGCCAACTAGCTCGGGCCTGATCACATTAGACTGTGGTCCATGATCATTTGGTGTGATTGCTCATGTGATGTGTGATTACTTGTACACCTACTAGATATGTATATATATTTACATACGATGTATATATATATTAAGTATGTATGTGTGTGACATGTCATATTAGGAGACCAAATCAAAGAAACCCCTCTCTCAATAATATTAAATCGGTAAACTTGAAGCAATTAGATTAACCAACATGACCTTCCATCGTTATAGGTAGGGATCGTTTCTCGATATAGGTTGAGTTGGTCTAGTCCCTCGAGGCTCACCTATATTGTGATTCGCTATCTTGCCTATGATATAGAGATGTCACCAGTGACCTAAGGACATGGTATGCTTGGTCGAGTCCCTTGATGGTATATCATTGAATTAAACTCATCTTGTAATGATGGTGTTGACTTAACCGATAATCATGATTGGTTGAGTCCCTTAAGATCATGGTGGTTCAGAGGTCGAATAGGATGAGAATCACAAAAAGTTATGATCGGCAAGAGTTGCCTACCTTTTGGGCTTAGTGTGATTGATATAATCCCTCGAGGTTACACTTAGACACTGATTGAATCTCGATCCCTACTAAAAGTCTACGGGGAACTTCTGTTTCACGTGTTGAGGGTGTTATGTGACTTGCTAGTAAAATAGTGGGAGCATATTAAGATAGAAGTCTATATCTTGATTGTTTATTTTTCTACAAAATCTATATATTATTTATTTCTGCTGTATTTTTATTTTTAGAAAAATATCGCTTTTAAATCCCTTACGTAGCATACTTGATGTCAACCGCACCACTAGTCCGAATTATACGAATTGGCTCCGTAACTTGAGAATTATTCTCACAGTGGAGAAAATCGTATACGTCTTTGATACAGAGATGCCTATGCCCGAGGAAGGGACAAGCGAAGAGACATGAGATATCGCTTTTTAGGAGTATGTCCCCAAATACTTTTGAAGAAAGGGAGAACATAGATAGGATACCCTATACCTCAACAATAAGGTCTATCATGTATGTCATGCTATGTACCGGGCCTAATATAGCGCTTGCTTTCAGTGTCACAAGCAAGTATCAAGCGAATCCAGGCTTGGAGCATTGAAAAGCAGTAAAGTATATCCTTAAGTACTTGAGAAGGACTAAGAATCTTTTACTAGTATATGGAGATTGCTAGTCATAGGTGCCCAGCAAGCCAATCACGTGAGTGATGGCACGTGTGACTTGATACATAATCTTTTTGCTTATTATATTTTGGCATATATCACTTTATAACTATTACATATATGCACATATATATTGTGATGTCCTTGGATTTGTGCAATGGGAATCGGATCCTGATGAGATCACAAAAATGAGATCGATTCACCTTTAAACACATATCCTAAATAATCCAGATCATAGGTTACTCGAGAGGGACATCGTGATAACCGGACAGACTGGTGTGCTGTATACCCGTCCATATGATGGATGCAGCTGGTCTCATAGCTGCTCATGTAGGGACACTAGGGATACAGTACAGATGCTCATTGGAGAATGAGTTCATTGATTGATCCGCTTACGGAATGTTGGATGGTTGATGATGCCTTATTATCAGACAATGATTTCGTAGTCCTAGTGGTATATCTAGTTCTTAGACTTGAGACATCAAGGATGTCCTGTATGAGTGCTCCACTCTTTGATACCAAACTTATAGGTTTGGTTGTCCCAGATCTAATACAGTTGGTCATAGGGAGTGGTAGTCGACCTCACGAGGGCTATTGAGTGTTGATAGAGGATTATCCACTCTCGACGTCATGAGAGGAATATCCCATGTGTTCTTGCTCAAACAAATCACTGGCCAGGGTCATTCGGGTTGAGAGAGAAAGAGTTCTCCGGGAGAATCCGATTAAACCGTGACTCAAGTAGAAACGTATGGGTCTAACAACACCATACTCGATATACGATCTCTGGGATATTAGATGGATGATGGACTATAGGTACATGGTAACTGAGGACAGACAGGTCCAAAGGATTGGATTCCTCTGTATCGTATGGGGACTACGACGTAAATTATTACAGAGATAATAATTTACTGAGTTACAAGGAGTTCTAACAGGTATGACTCATGGCCAGCTCGATATTGGACCTAGAGGGTCACACACATATAGTAGGCATTGCGATGAGTAGAGGTTCGGATATGAGATATCCGACGAAGCCCTTGTCTTATTGGATATCTAATAAACCCCTGTATTATTGGATCTCATGGACGAGATCCAATAAGAGCCCATGAGAGATTATTGGATAGAGATCCATTAATCTAAAAGGCTTGGGTTATTGGATGCAGATCCAATACCCACTAGGGGAGGATCCATTAGGATTTGACAGGGGACATCTATAAATAGAAGGGATTCAGAGCCTCATAGGTTAGAGCCTTTGCTTGCCTCTCCTATTCTCCTTCCCCTCTCCACCTCAGAGCTAGCATGGAGTTTTGAGGAGTGTCGTCGCAGCTGTGGATCACTGCTAGAGAGGAGGACGCTTGACCTCCTTCACCCTCTCCTAAAGATCTGCAAGGAAACAGGGATATACGATCTCTCTAAGTAACACAATCTACTCTATACGTAGTTTTTCAGTTTCGCGGATTTTACGCACCAATCTTCGCACAACGACGAACATCTCTTTGGGAATCGGGGATTTTGTTTTCTTGTTCCTTCGCTACACATGTGATGTCGCCCCCAAGATTTCCTAACAGTAGTATCAGAGCCAGGTTGTTCGTGTGATAGATTGGTTTTGAACTACATGTGTTGTGTTTTGGAGAAGCTTTTTGACGTCAAAATCGTTGACGCAAAAGCGAAAAAGGGCAGCAATTGTTGCTGCCCTCGCTGCCATCACAGATGGCACCACTGTCATCTGTGTGCAGGCAGCCAGCCGCAAGGCCGTGCGCGTGCAAGCAGCCCCCTACAACGGCGCCCGCAAGTAGGGCCGCAGGCACGGCGGCCACCTGCGCGGGCATTGCGCCTGCGGCCGTTGCTCTCTCTTGGTGATGCGCCGTAGGGCAATGACTCTTGTGGCCACTGCTCCCGTGGGCAAAAACCTCGCTAGGGTGGCCGCCTAGCGAGGCAGAATCGCCCACGGAGGGGGCGACGCTCGCCCGCGGAAGCGGCAACGCCCGCGGGGGCGCCCAACTGCAGGAGCAGCGTCGCCAGCGGGCGTGCCGCCTGCAAGCGAGGGCAGCGGCCCCGCCCTCCGTCGCACAGCCCACCGCCGGCAGGATGGCGGCGGTGGTGGCAGCAGCAGCAAAAGAGGGAGAGGGGCTTAGGGTTTTTGGGCCAAAAAGATAGTTTTGCCCTTGTGAATTTGAGAAATTCAAATTTCTGTTTTTTATCCAAATAACAAAAATACCCTTATGAATTCAGAAATTCCTTATATATCCCTGATTTCATAAAATACTAATTAATTAAAAATTTTAGTTGATTATTATTTTTATCATTATCTAGTAGTCCTACATGATGATGATTATTTATACATGTGTTGTATGATGTATGGATGGATGATCATGGACCGTGTGATGTGTGTACTTGTGATTATTATTATTGAGGTCTGCGAGCCTCCATTATATTTTTCATTTATTATTGGGCCTGCATGCCTATGATTAAGTTGTAATCACATGAGGAGGCGCAGCGGGAGCGTGGATGCGGTAGCGGGACCCATGAGACAAACGATCGCGATGCATGATATGCATCGAGATGTCAACGGAACCGAGGATGAGATGGATGATCACAGGGCATGGAGATACACCATTGCACACATAGATATTGATGTGAGTGATTAGGCCTATTGGCTCGGGCCTAATCATATTAGGTTGTGGTCCATGATCATCTGGTGTGATTGCTTATACGCATACTAGATATTTATATATTTTTGCATGCGATGTAGATAAATATTAAATATGTATATATGTGACATATCATATTAGGAGACCAAATCATAGAAATATCTCTCTCGATAATATTAAGTCGGTAAACGTGAGGCAATTAGATTGACCCACGTGGCCTTCCATCGTTATAAGTAGGAATCGATTCCCGGTATAGGTTGAGTTGGTCGAGTCCCTCGAGACTCACCTATATTGCGATTCGCTATCTTGCTTACGACATAGAGGTGTCACCGGTGACCTGAGGACATGGTATGCTTGGTCAAGTCCTTCGAGGGTATATCATCAAATCAGACTCATCTTGTAACGAAGGTGTTGACTTAACCGAGCATCATGGTTGGTCGAGTCCCTCGAGACCATGGTGATTTTGAGGCCGAACAGGACGGGAATTACAAGGAGTTGTGATCGGCAAGAGTTGCCTACCTTTTAGGCTTAGTGTGATTGGTCGAGTCCCTCGAGGTTACACTAAGACGCTGATTGGATCTTGATCCCCACTAGAAGTCTGCCGGAGACTTCCGTTTCACATGCTGAGGGTGTCGCGTGACTCGTCAGTAAAATAGTGGGAGCATATTAAGATAGAAGTCCATATCTTGATTTCTTGTAAACTCTACATGTTATTTATTTCTGCTGCATCTTTATTTTTAGAAAATGTCGCTTTCAAATCCCTTATGTGGCATACTTGATGTTAATCGCCTCATTGGTCCAAATTATACGGATGGACTCCGTAACTTGAGAATTATTCTCACGACGGAGAAAATCGTGTACGTCCTTGATACAGCAATGCCTATGCCCGAAGAAGGGGTAAGCGAGGATGAGATCGCTCACTACGTGAAGTACATTGATGACTCTACTCTTGCTCGATGCTATATGTTGGGCTCTATGACTCCTGAGTTACAGAGACAATATGAAAAGATGGATGTCAGATCCATTCTCCTACATGTCCACAAATTGTTTGAGGAATAGGAAAGGACTTAGTGATATGAGATATCCAAGAGCCTCTTCCGCACTAGGATGATTGAGGGGACACCGGTTCAGAACCATGTCCTAAAGATGATTGAGTGGATAGAAAAACTCACAGGTCTAGGAATGGTCCTAGACGATAACTTGTGTGTGGACATTGTGCTTCAGTCCATACTAGATTCCTTTTCACAGTTCATAATGAATTTTAATATGAACAAGCTTGAGGTGACTCTCCCAGAGCTCCTCAATATGTTGAGGGAGGTAGAGAATACTATTAAGAAAGAGAAACCAGTTCTCTACACTGGTGAGACCAGAAAGAAAAGGAAAGCAGAAAGGTCCCTTAAGAAGGGAAAGGGCAAGGGCAGACCAGGTAAAGCAAATGTTGCTAAGAAAGACCCAGCAAAAGACAAAGGCTAGTGCCTCCACTGTGGTAAAGATGGGCCCTGGAAAAGGAACTACAAAGAGTACCTTGCAGAGAGGGCGAAATAAAAGCTTGGAGAAGCTTCAGGTACATTCATGATCAATCTCCAATTGTTAGATTTTTGTGATAGTGCATTGGTATTGGATACCAGTATTGCTTATCACATCTACAATTTATTGTAAACTATAGCAAAGCCGAGGGGAGATTGGCGAGAGGAATATTGCATAAAGGTTTGTTTATGCTAGATACTACTCCATATATCATTAATGTAAGTGTGTCTAAGAGGAAATGAGATGAGGTGAACAGTGCATACCTATGACATTGTAGGCTAGGTCACATCCATGAGGGAATGATTCAAAAGTTGCTAAATGATGGATATCTAGATCCATTCGACTATGTGTCATATGCAACTTGCGAGCCTTGCCTTCGTGGAAAACTGACCAACTCTCCATTTAGTGGAACTAGAGAGAGAGCCACTGAGCTATTTGAACTCATACAGATGTATATGGACCCATGTCAACTCATACCATTGGTGGATAATCCTACTTCATTACCTTTACTGATGATTTCTCAAGGTATGGATATGTGTACTTAATGAAGTACAAGTCCGAGGCCTTTGAGTAATTTAGAGAGTATAAGAATGAGGTGGAGAACCAAACTGGAAAGAGTATCAAAACTCTTTGATCAGATCGAGGAGGTGAGTTCTTAAGTACAGAGTTTACTCAGTTCCTCAAGGACCATGGGATATTATCCCAATGGACACCTCCTTATCTCAGCTCAATGGTGTCTTTGAAAGGAGAAATCGTACACTATTAGATATGGTACGGTCAATAATGAGTTTCACTGACCTACCTATCTCATTTTGGGGATATGCCCTAGAAACCACAGCTTACCTTCTGAATAGAGTTCCAACTAAGTCGGTAGTGTCTACACCATATGAGATATGGAAAGAGAAGAAGCCTGATCTTAAGGTTGTTAAGATTTGGGGCTGCCCTGCCCACGTTAAAAGACACAACCCCGATAAGTTAGAATCAAGAACAGAGTGATGCAAATTTGTGGGATACCCCAAGGAAACTTGTGGGTATTATTTCTATCATCTCGAGGACCAAAAGACTTTTGTAGTTAAGAGAGCAATGTTCTTTGAGAAGGAACACATTCTTGGCGGAGATAGAGAGAGCATGATAGAGTTGAGCGAGGTTGGAGAACCAAGCTCAAGCACCACTCTACAACCCGAGTCTGCTCAGGTACCTAATACACAAGTTTCAACTTTATGTAGGTTTGATAGAGTATACCATCCTCCTAAGATATATGTGGGACATATTAGAGGAGAGGATGTTGAGGATATTGATCCTCAGACCTACGAGGAGCCTATTATGAGTATAGACTCCAGGAAGTGGTAAGAAGCCATGAATTCTGAGATGGATTCTATGTACTCCAACAAGGTTTGAAACCTAGTTGATACGCCCGAAGGTATTGTACCCATCGGTTGCAAGTGGATCTTCAAGAAAAAGATCGGAGTAGATGGAAAGGTTGTCACGCCCCCCCGAATTATCACATTCAGGATGTGTGACCCTGTCTAAAATCAATAATATGATAATTCATCATCAATTCAATCTAGGATCCAATCTAACAATTTGAGGATACTAAGAATCATTCAAAATCGATATTCACAATTCATAAACCTGTACGTTACATAAATCATAATCCACTTCACTCATAGATTCACAAAATATAAAGGCAACTCAACTAAACATCAACCACAACACAAATCCATAATTGTAGAAATATATACAATCACAAAAAGATAATTATTTACCATGAGTTCTTATCCTTATACAACTTAAACGTATCATTCCATAAACATGAGCGGTCCTTTAAACTTTTACAACATATAAGTATCAACATATCCTTAACATTATATCAGCAGTAAAGTATACTATACAACAAAAAAAACTATCATCCAACAAAGATTAGCTCAACAATCTTCTAGCCTTTCACTGCTTCAACCCAATTCTAGCTTTTCAGTGCGTGACAAGTTACCCTGAAAATTTTATATAGCAATGGGGTGAGCATAAAGAGCTTAGCAAGCGACTAACGTATCCATGGCGATAGGAGAAGTTCAAGCAAGCTTAGTATCAATATAACAAAAGCAGAAATACAAGCGTTTATTTGGAATCATCTCATTAGATATAAAAAAATCATAAAGGATTACCTCATTCGAAAATAGGCATTAGACAGAACAATAGGGGAAAGGAAATTGGAGCATTTCATTGGCAAAAGAAGCATTTAGGCATGTATCAAATGACACATGAAGCATTTAGGAGCATATCAAAGGTGTAAGAGTGTTTGGGAGCATAACAATGACATACAAAACACTTCAAAGTATAAAAACTGAACCGAATAATAAACACAAGCTTGTATGTCATTTTTGATGTAGCATGCATTCCATTTTTTTTTTTATCCAAAGCATAAATATAAACTCGTAAGCAAAGCTTTGGATATCATATCAAAAACATAGAGGGCGCTGTGGGACCACATACATAATGTGATTTATCCATTTCTAGATGACCACCAAGCATAAGTCTCCCACGTCTGGGAGCTCCATCCACCCATGTCTGAGTGAAGTCAATGGGGCCGGCAGAGCAATCGCGGGCTCTAAGCATAACTCCCTTTACCATTTCTGGCAAAGGTTCACAATATCCCACAAGCAACCAGAGTACAAAAGGGTAGTATGAACAATAACATTGGCACATATCATAAGCACATGCGGAACAACGGAGATATGCATGTGCCTTTATCAAATAAGGAAATGCAAACAAAGCATTACATAATAAATTTCAGACATATAACAATTTTAGGATGAACAATACAAGAATTTCAAAGAACTAATATAAAGCTCAATTGAAGAAGAATTTAGCAGAAATCAAATTTCCAATAGGATAAAAATTAAATAGGCAAAACCCAATAAAGTTTTCAATTCTGATAGAATTTGAATGGTACATTTCCTGAATTGTTTGAGTAACCAAGCATGCTCCAATTCACTAAAAATGGGTGTCATTGGAAAGCTGTATCAATCTATTTTTAGATGAACGAAAAACAGGAAGTTACAACAAATATAGTAAAGGAAGGATAGAATTGATCATCTCTGTTTTGTAGAATTGATAGGATCAATTTAAATATATGATTCAGAAGGTAAACATACTTCAAAATTTCCAAATTATATGTCAAAAGAAAGATAGGCGAATCTAGTTTCTAAAGAACTAAGTTTTGCATAATTTAGAATTTTTACTAGAGAGTTATGAGCAATTTAGTAATAGAAGGTCAGAATTAATTATCTTTGTTTTGCAGAATTGATAGAATCAATTTAAACAGATTTTTCAAAGGGCAAACGTACTTCAAAATTTCTATATTATATGTCAAAAGAAAGATATGCGAATCTAGTTTCCAAAGAACTAAGTTTTGCATAATTCAGAATTTTCACTAGAGAGTTATGAGCAATTCAGTAACAGAAGGTCAGAATTGATTATCTCTATTTTGCAGAATTGATAGAATCAATTTAAATAGATGTTTCAGAAGGAAAACATAATTCAAAATTTTTAAATTAGGTGTCAAAAGAAATATATGCGAATCTAGTCTCCAAAGAACTAAGTTTAACATAATTCAGAATTTTCACTAGAGAGTTATGAGTAATTTAGTAACAGAAGGTCAGAATTCATAGTATCTATTTTACCAAGTACATGAGGTCTTTTCATTCAATTGTTTGGATAGGTAAATTTACTCCAAATCTTTCAATTTTTTTGTCAAAGAAAGCTCTATAAGTCTCCTTTCGTATGAAAGAGGTTTTTCCTCAATCCAAAACTGGTGCAAAAAGTTATGATCAAACAAGTACTGAAAGGTCAAAATCTGAAAAATTTCAGATTCAACATTTGATGTATAAACGGCATAGATATCTTACATGCAGCCACAATCACCCAATTTTCTCAAAATCAAGGTGAAAACAAGGATCAAATTTTATCTCTAGGATGGGTTAGAACACTTGCCTTAAAAAGTTTTGATTTCCAAATGTGGTGGATTTGATGCAAAGCCTTAAGCCAAGATAAAACTTCTTCTTCCTCAATTCTTTCTCTTTCTCTTCTCCTTCAATTCCTTCTTCTCTTCTCAGGTTACGTTGGCCGCAAAGTTTCCCTCAATTATGCCTTAAATTACTTAGGTTTGGCTCATGCTAAAATAGTGAGGTGGCAAGCATGCATAGAGGTTTAGGTGTCATCTTAAGAATAAATGTAAGTGGCTCATCCTTGCTAATGACACATGTCCTCCATTTTATTTTATTTTATTTTATTTTATTTTATTTTTAGTGTGAATCTTTCACAAATCACCTTCAATTAGTGAGATTCACATTTTGGTCCCTCACAATATTTTCAATATATAAAAAAATATTTAGTGCTAAAGAATTATTTTAAAAAAAATCCTCATATTTACAAATAAATCTTTATAAATTTTCAAAAAAATGAGGGGTGTTACAAAGGTAGAGACCTATAAAGCAAGACTAGTGGCTAAGGGGTATCGTCAAAGGAAAGGTGTTGACTACGACGAAACCTTCTCACCCGTAGCAATGCTGAAATCCATCAGAATTCTATTGGCTATTGCAGCATACTATGAGTATGAGATCTGGTAGATGGATGTGAAAACCACATTCCTCAATGAAAACCTCGAGGAGGAGGTGTATATGATGCAACCTGAGGGATTCGTGTCCAAGAACTACCCAGATAAGGTGTGTAGGTTGCTTAGATCCATTTTGGACTAAAGCAATCTTCTCGAATTTGGAACATAAGATTTGATGAGGCAATCAGATCTTATGACTTCGTTAAGAATGAAGATGAGCCTTGTGTGTACAAGAAGGTAAGTGGCAGCGCTATCACCTTTTTGGTTTTATATGTGGATGATATCTTGATCATTGAGAATGACGTAGGAATGTTATCCATAGTAATGACTTGGTTATCTAGACACTTCTCCATGAAGGACTTAGGGGAAGCATCCTATATCTTGGGGATTAGAATCTATAGAGATAAATCCAAGAGGATGCTTGGCTTGTCCCAGTCCAAGTACATAGAAACCATTGTCAAAAGGTTTGGCATGAAAAATTCCAAGAGAGGTCTCATACCGATGAGACATGGGATATGATACCTTATGCCTCAGCAATAAGGTCTATCATGCATGTCATGCTATGTACTAGGCCTGATATAGCACATGCTCTGAGTGTCACGAGCAGGTATCAGGCGTATCCAGGCTTGGAGCACTGGAAAGCAGTAAAGTGTATCCTTAAGTACTTGAGAAGGACTAAGGATCTTTTACTAGTATATGGAGGTAATAGCCTTAAGGTTGAAGGCTACACGGACTCAAGTTTTCAGTCTGATGTCGATGATAGCAAGTCGAATTCGGGGTACGTGTACACCTTGAATGGAGGAGCAGTATGCTAGAAGAGTTCCAAGCAAGATACTACTACTGACTCGACCACAAAGGCGGAGTAATTGCTGCATCAGATGCAGCAAAGGAGGGAGTTTGGGTGAAGAAGTTCATCATAGATTTGGGAGTCGTACCGAGTAGCCAGGAGTCGATCTCCTTATATTGTGACAACAACGGGGCAATTGCTCAAGCAAAGGAACCTAGGTCTCATCAGAAATCTAAGCATGTTCTAAGGAGGTTCCACCTTATCAAAGAGATTGTAACCCGAGGAGATGTAGCAGTGTAAAGAGTTCCATCCGAAGATAACATTGCAGATCCACTAATAAAGCCGTTGTCTTAGATTTGTCTCAGATTGTCTTTGAGCATCATAGGGGTCTGATGGGGATCAGACACATAGATGATTGGCTTTAGGTCAAGTGAGAGATTGCTAGTCATAGGTGCCCAGCAAGCCAATCACGTGAGTGATGGCACATTTGACTTGATACAGAATCTTTTTGCTTATTATATTTTGGCATATATCACTTTATAACTATTGCATATATGCACATATATATTGTGATGCCCTTGGATTTGTGCAATGGGAATCGAATCATAATGAGATCACGAAAATGAGATCGATTCACCTTTAAACACATATCCTAAATAATCCCGGTCATAAGTTACTCGAGAGAGACATCGTGATAACCAAACAAACTGGTGTGCTGTATACCTGTCCATATGATGGATGTAACTGGTCTCATAGCTGCTCGTGTAAGGACATTAGGATACAGTACAGGTGCTCATTGGAGAATGAGTTCACTGATTATCCGCTTACGGAATGCTGGATGGTTGATAATGCCTTATTGTCATACAACGATTCCATAGTCCTAGTGGTATATCTGGTTCTTAGACTTGAGACACCAAGGATGTCCTGTATGAGTGCTCCACTCTTTGATACCAGACTTATAGGTTTGGCTGTCCCAGATCTTGTACAGCTGGTCATTGGGAGTGGTAATCAACCTTACGAGGGCTATTGAGTGTCGATAGAGGATCATCCACTCTCGGCGTCATGAGAGAAATATCCCATGTGTTCTTGCTTAGATAAATCCCTGGACATGGTCATTCGGGTTGAGAGGGAAAGAGTTCTCCAAGAGAATCCGATTAGAGCGAGACTCGAGTAGAAACCGTATGAGTCTGATAGCACCATGCTCGATATACGGTCTCTGGGATATTAGATGGATGAGGGACTATAGGTACACGGTAATTGAGGACAAACAGGTCTAAAGGATTGGATTCCCTTATATCGTCTGGGGACTACAGCGTAGTGGTCTAGTACGTCCGTAGTCGATGAGTCGAGTGAATTATTACAGAGATAATAATTCACTGAGTTAGAAGGAGTTCTGACAGGTATGACTCACGGCCAACTCGATATTGGGCCTAGAGGGTCACACACATATGGTAGGCATTGCGATGAGTAGAGGTTCGGATATGAGATATCCGATGGAGCCCTTGTCTTATTGGATATTCAATAAGCCCCTGAATTATTGAATCCCATGGACAAGATCCAATAAGAGCCCATGAGAGATTATTGGATAGAGATCCACTAATATAAAAGACTTGGGTTATTGGATGCAGATCCAATACCCACTAGGGGAGGATCCATTAGGGTTTGATAGGGGACCTCTATAAATAGGAGGGATTCAAAGCCTCATAGGCTAGAGCCTTTGCTTGCCTCTCCTATTCTCCTTCCCCTCTCCACCTCAGAGCAGACATGGAGTTTTGAGGAGCGTCGTCGTAGCCCTGCTGTGTGGATCACCGCTAGAGAGGAGGACGCTTGACCTCCTTCACCCTCTCCTAAATATCTGCAAGGAAACAGGGATATACGATCTCCCTAGGTAACACAATCTACCATATACGTAGTTTTTCAGTTTCATGGATTTGGCGCACCAATCTTCGCACGACAACGAACATCTCTTTGGGAATCGAGGATTTTGTTTTCTTGTTCTTCCGCTGCGCATGTGATGTCGCCCCCAAGATTTCCTAATAGAGATAGGAGCCTCAAGGTTGAAGGCTACATGGACTCGAGTTTCCAATCTGATGTCGATGATAGCAAGTCAAATTCGGGGTATGTGTACACCCTGAATGGAGGAGCAGTGTGTTGGAAGAGTTCCAAGTAAGATACTACAACTGACTCGACCATAGAGGCGGAGTATATTGCCGCAACAAAAGCAGCAACGGAGAGAGTCTGGATGAAGAAGTTCGTCACAGATTTGGGAGTTGTGCCAAACAGCAAGGAGCTGATTCCCTTATATTGTGAGAATAACAGAGTAATTGCTCAAACGAATGAACTCAGGTATCATCAGAAGTGTTTTGAGGATGTTCCAACTTATTAAATAGATCATGGCCCGAGGAGATATAGTAGTGGAAAGAGTTCCATTCGAATATAACATCACAGATCCATTGATAAAGCCATTGTCTCATATTATCTTTGAGCGTCACAAGGGTTTGATGGGGACACATAGATGATTTACTTTAGGTCAAGTGGGAGATTGCTAGTCATATGTGCCCTACAAGCCAATCATGTGAGTGATGGCACGTGTAACTTGACACACAGTCATTTTGCTTATTATTATTATTTGGTATTTTATCACTTTATATTGCTTGATATATATATATATATATATA
The DNA here is from genome assembly GCF_036884655.1 of Musa acuminata AAA Group. Classification (NCBI taxonomy): domain Eukaryota; kingdom Viridiplantae; phylum Streptophyta; class Magnoliopsida; order Zingiberales; family Musaceae; genus Musa; species Musa acuminata. The sequence continues at coordinate 40,076,894 of NC_088349.1, forward strand.
TATATATATATATATATACACTAGGGATACAATATATGTGCTCATTGGAGAAGAAGTTTATTGATTGATCTGCTTATGAAATGCTAGATGGTTGATGATGCCTTATAGTCAGATAGTGATTATATAGTCTTAGTGGTATATCTGGTCATTAGAATCGAGACATCAAGAATGTCTTGTATGAGTACTTCACTCTTTGATATTAGACTTATAAGTCTGGAGGTTCCAGATCTAGCACAGTCGGTCATCGAGAGTGGTATCCAAACTTTCGAGGACTATTGAGTGTTAATAGAGGATCATCCGATCTTAATGTCATGAGAGGGATATTCAATTTGTTCTTGCTTAAACAAATCCCTGGCTAGGGTCATTCGGATTGAGAGAGAAAGAGTTCTCTGGGAGAATCCGATTAGAACAAGACTCAAGTAGAAACTGTATGGGTTTGACAATACTATGCTCGATATATGGACTCTAGGATATTAGATGCATTAGAGACTATAGGTATATGATAACTGAGGATTGATTGGTCCAATTGATTGGATTCTCCTATATCGTTTAGGGACTGCAACGTAGTGGCCTAGTACGTCCGTAGTCGATGAGTCGAGCGAATTATTATCGATATAATAATTCACTAAGCGAAAAGGAGTTCTAACAAGTATGACTCACGACCAGCTCGATATTGGGCCTAGAGGGTCACACACATATGATAGGCGTTGCGATGAGTAGAGGTTTAAATATGAGATATCTGCCAGAGCCCCTATCTTATTAGATATCCAATAAGCCCCTGAATTATTGAATCCTATGGATGAGATCCAATAAGAGAGAGATTATTGGATAGAGATCCAATAAGAGAGAGATTATTGGATAGAGATCCAATACCCAATATGGTAGGATCCAATAGGGTTAAGTTGATAGGGGACCTCTATAAATAGGAGGGAACCAATGGTTCATAGGCTAGAGCCTCTTTGGGTTGTCATCTCCTATTCTCCTTTCCCCTTCTCCTCCTTAGATAACAAGCCTGAAGATTTGAGGAGTATCGTTGCAGCCCTACTATGTGGATCACTATTAGAGAAGAGGGCGTTTGACTTCCTTCATCCTCTCCTACAAATTTGTAGGGATTCAAGGATATACGATCTCCCTAGGTAACACAATCTTTAATATATGCAGTTTTAAGTTTCAAAAATTTTGTGCACTAATCTTCACACGACAACGAACATATATTTGAGAAATTTGGAGATTTTATTTTCTATTCTTTCATTGCGCATGTGATGTCACCCTCGAGATTTCCCCACATTGGTCTGAGAGGACAAGTCGCCTTGCCCATGGGATGTCCCAACGTGACCCCTCCAATGCTTAAGTTAGAGGGATGGGGGAGGAGAGAGTTAATAGTATTTATAAAAGTGTAATATTCACTCGCTTGCCCCTGTTTAGCCTAGATTTGGTTTTTATACCTGGGCACCTGACAGCAAGGACAAGGATTGGTGAGGGTGCCCCCTACCTTGCTTGTTAGGGGACATTAATGGAGGTGGCATACTGATGTGTTATCTCGAGGTCGACATTAACATTGGCGATCGGGAGGGTGGTCACTATCTAACCTTTTAGTCACTTTGAGTCACACAAGGAGTGATCCTCCTTTAGTCATATGAACGGGAGGTGTCAGGGAGGCGAACCATGCCATCAATCATTAATATAGGGGCATGGCCATTTCTTCAATTGTGGTGTCAGCCAAGAGTGGGTCTTGCGAGCTTTCTTTGGGAAGTCGGGACAAAGGGATCATGGGTTGATCCCCTATTGATGGCTGCAAAGAGTTGATGGGGGCTCCCATACTTTTACTTAGGTGGCCTCCTCAGTTCGGATGGTGGGATGAATTGGTGGTGTTAGTACTTTCTCTCTCACTTAGTATGCTTATATAATCAATTCAAGTGTATATTAGTAGTATCCTCCATATGCTATGATATTTGAAACTATAAATTTAAATCTTGATAAAAAACTAGTATCAATAATCAACTGGTCTAATATGATCATATATTGAGTAGTACACAAACCTGTACCACTTAGTATCATCCAAAAGGATCATATATAAATAATACAGATCAATGTTAGACCATGTATTTAGGTAGACGTAAGGTCCTACAAAATAATATATGTAAAGATAGGGACTCATATAAAATAATAAAATAAATAATGCTTTAGCTCAAAATTCGTGTCCAGAACTAACTCATCATATTTGTCTCTTTCAGAAAATCTAACTTATGAGCCCAAGTTCATCAAACACTTTCAAGTATCAAAGTAATATCCTCAGTAGGAGAATAAAGACATGCACTTGCCAGAATATGGAATGAAAGTCTTGTTAAATGACCCACTTCCATTGAATTGGTAACTTTGCCCATTTATTGAATGATGGTATAAGTGGCTACAAGAAAGGATTGTAGTTGAGCTCTTTCTATATATAGGATAAAGGCTAGTAACAACACCAATGCATATGTTCACTACAGCATTGAAGGGTCAGATGATGCTACTACCATCACTCTATCCCTTGTCTTTGTAACTCAAATGGAAGCTACTTATTCAGGAAGAGCCCCTAGTAACCGAGAGCAAACCAAAATTTGTTTAACCGTGTTAGATAGTTCATTCACACTATTGTAGCTGCGTAGGTCAATAATTCTCTCAAGATGATGCAATGCAACAAATGACTGTTCTGGTTCTGAATGACCCAACATTATACAGAATAAACCCACCAATAAAGTCTCATTATCAGTTTACCGCTAAGGTTATCAATGCTCCTTTCATGATAGCCATTTATCAGTCTATAAATACTATGAAATTTTTAGTGCATTACAATAGAAAATTAAACTTATAGAACATAGAGAAGAAACCATAGGAGAAAGTAATGTTCTCAAGCAACTTGAATAGAAAATCAAGCATAGCATATGCCACTTGCTAATAAAGAGATATCAAGATGTGAGCTACCCTGGATATTTTATTAACCAATGCTTGCATGTGCTCAACAATAATCGATTTAAGCACACAAAAAATAATAGCCTTGGCATTTCTAGCGACATGACATATCAAAGGAATAGTACTTTTTGTAACATGAAGATGGTTATGACCACAAACAAAGGTCAACAAACTAGAAGAGGATATCTGGAACAACAATATTGCATGGAAGAGAGTTTAGTTGTATACCAACAACTTCCAAAATTATTTCTCCAAACTCACCAAACTGTTTTCTCATATTTGAGAATAACATATGCAGGTGAGGAGAAAATACTTGAAATAATAGTTTAGCATCTGACTGATGGATACATCTGACTGATGGATATGAATATGCAGATTAAAAATTCTTTTACTAAATTATCGATAAGTGCTAACTCATCCGTAAAAATTGATAAAAAAATGATAAAATTTGTGAAAGATCAGAGGTAATAAACATGTGTCCCTTCAAGTATTGCTTTGCATTTCAAGATACTGACACCCATCCTAAAAATCTAGAAAATGGACATATGCAACTTGAAAATCTGGATATTTTCTGCATCCACGATAAATGTGGAATAAAGTTCTGTAGATGAAACCAGCACTTTTGATGCCAATGGGATATGTCCGTTCATCATTTCCAGAAGATGTTATTATTAATCTTTCAAGAAGTGCCCAGCACCTTTGCAGCCCATGTAACTTTTCCATTTCAAGCTGTATGTTGCTTGCTTTCAGTTGGGTGTACAAAGTTGTAATTTGTCCACTAAGATTTGCAGCTGACTGCAGTATAATGTCATTAACATTCTCTACAGAACAGGATAACTCAGTTGCAGAATGCAGTAAAAAGAGGGGAGACTCTGAAGGAGGATTACAAAGTGACAAAGCAATGGTTGATTCTGCCTAATCAATGTTGCCACATCAGCTGATTCAATGTCGACTTGTGATATTTCCAAAGCCTGCTGATTACCTTCAAAATAATATGTACAAGGTTTCCCAAGAGCCAAAATTCTCCCAGATTCGAGGTCCCGTTTAGCGGAAGCAGAATTTGTAGAACGGTTATATCTCTTTTACTTTCAAGATAAGCTATTGTCTCCAGATTGACATTACATCTCTTAAGGTCTTTATAAAACACCACTAATCCATTTTTATTCTTGAATTTGGATCCAATGATTTTCAAAGAATGAGTTGACATAACATTCTGTAGCCAAGAGTATGGCTTCTATTGCAGCTTCATGGCTTTCTAGGGTCATGTCATGCTGGGAACACAAATCAACTGTCAAATGTTCAAATTGGGAAGCCCTATATACCGAATCTTGATAGTTTACAAGTTGTAGATAATATGCTTGTGAATACAAGTAATCAGCAAAGAAACCAATATTCTGAAAGTTGTTATTTGAAATCTTATTCACCTCTGAAACACCACAACCGAAATTCAATCTGATCCAGTCCCCAGTAAAATAATTTGAAACACTTGTCAGAACAATTTTTGACAGATCTCTAGGAGCAAACTACAGATTAGCATCTTGGAGTACATCTTTTCTAGTGGCAGCTTTAGATGCATCAATCTTTCTCTTTGCTTCATCCGGATTACTGGATGTGCTAGAAGCCCCATGAGAACATATCACAAAGTCAGAAGAAACAGCTAAAGACTCTTGATCAGCCACCTTAGGAAATGAACATTTGCAAAGGTCAATATCTGAAGGAAATGGCATATGTGGCCCCAAAACAAAAAGGAGTACACTGCAATATAGAAAGACAATGAAGACAGTATATTGTCAGCTAAATGAAAACCAAGTAATGTAACAACCAACAAGGTGCATTTGATAATATTCTTTTTGTTACAGGAAAAAAAAAACAAAAAATAATTTCTTCTTTTTTGACTCTCACATCTTTTTAAACTACAGTCTTCACCGATCACTTCATTCTCTCTCTTTGCATCTCCAAAAATAAGCACTATAAAGTATAAACTATAAAGATGTTAAAGTTTTTTTTATTTTTCCTATGATATTATCATATACTGTTACAGTAGACCTTGGTGCGATAAATCCACGTCTACATTCAGATTCCACAAAAGGAAGAATGGCAGGCCTTCATAATGCAGTACATATAACATTGAATGCAATACAACAGTTCTTCTATTTCTCCAAGTGTATATCATAAGCAGAAGTTGTATTCTTTGTTCCAGTAATCACAAGATCAAGGAAGGGTTCTAGCATCTCCAAAAGAAATAGAAGCCTATGTTCAAATTCCTACACGGATGGTAAAAGCATCATCTATCTGACTGGAAAGAGTAAGCAAAATTATGCTTGATACTTCAATAGGTCAAACCTTATATTTTGACAGTACATCATCCATATGCCCAGACAAGACCAACAAGATATATTTCAAAGCAAGGATTGAAATACCATATCATACCGGTGTTTCGAGGTTGGTTCGGTATGGTACGGTATGACATACCAAGCGGTACGCCTAATTTAGGTGTAATGGAGTTTAGGATAACACAAATATGAGAAAAAAAAAGTTTGAGATAGTTTAAGAGAGTGAGAATAAAATGAAGTGAAATAGGAGAGAAGAAGGGTTTAAAAACATGAGAAAGGGTCGAAATCGACCGTTACCGAGCTGTGCCGGGCGGTAACGGACAATCCGCATACCGATAACCTGTCGGACTGGTACATACCGTCCGTACCGAGCGGTACCATTCAAATTGTATACCTTGCTTCAAAGCAACATAAGCATGGCTAGCAAATTATGAAAACACCTGGTAGGGACATTATGAACAAAGTCAACCAAACATGAAGCATGAAAATAAGTGCATAATCTGTCATACGAAAGTGTATCAAGATTTTTTTTCCTTTTCTTGAATTTTTATTCAGGAGGAAGTAGATAAAATTTGGATAATAACTGGGGCATTGTGACAAAATTCACAATTTCTTGAGCACACACAGATGAAAGATGGATGTCACATATAGGGTTCATGAACTAAAAAGTACTAAATGATAATGACTAGAACTAAAGGACTTGCGGGATTTGAATAAACCAACCATAGCTAATTCCAAATTCACAGGTAGGATCCTTATTGTTTCATGCATAAAAGCTACATGAAAAAAATCTTATCCTACATAAGAAACATGATCCACCATAAGTAAATAACAGGAAATGCTCTTTTCGTCAAATGTGCCTGCAGAAAATGTGACACTAAAAATATTCCATTGTAGGTTCTTAGAAGTTAGAATATATGGTTCGATAAAGAAAATGTTTTATTGTACCTTAAAAACAATCAGGAACTAAAACTTCATTAGTCTTAGAAACAACATAGTGAAAGTGTGCAAGAGAGCTGTCACATGCATGTTGGTAGCTGCAATGTGTGGAACTCACAAAGAGACATTTTCATACTAAAACCTGTTGCTAGATACATGCCACAGAAACAAGGTATTGCATCAGAACCCAACTGATTTTTTTTTGACCAATTGTGCATATCCAAAAAAAGCCTGTTGAAATCAGTAAAAAATTAAGATCATAATGCAATAAGTATCAGTAAGATCTTAGTACCTAATCAAATGCAAGGTCCTTGGCCAGTCTATAAATTATAATATGTGATACAACTTATTATCCTATTTTGTAATCTTGATAAAATCAGCTCTGCGAAATCATAGAGTCAAGATGTATCCTGGACATAACTGTTAGTGAAATTGGATAATAACCGGGGCATTGTGATGAAATTCATAATTTCTTGAGCACACACAGATGAAAGATGGATGTCACATACAGGGTTCATGAACTAAAAAGTACTAAATGACAGTAACTAGAACTAAAGGACTTGCATTCACAGGATTTGAAGTGTATATTTTAAGTGTATATTGTTATCTAAGAAACATGTAAAAAATAATCTGCTACCCATTAAGAAATATATAGCTTTCCAAGCCACAACAGTAGTTATATTGGTCCATAAAAGTCCCATAAGAGTTGAGCACAACACTCCAAAGAACTCTGTACAAGGCTGTGTCATAGTTGTATCATCAGAACACTCAAACAGTAGGTTCTTTATTGGCACTCTAGAAAAAAAGGAAAACTATAATCCAACAGACAAAATTTTCAGTTTCACAATAACTGCTATCATGATCATGATCAAATTCAAGAGATCAAGGTTTTATTCAAGTGTACAAATGACTGATATTGTTGGAATCTTCACAATAAGGTAATAGATGGATCACAAAATAACATCTATGTTAGGTCATAGAAAGTGTTTTTTTAGTTCATCAGGATGGTCATGTCAGTACAATACATGCCGATCAGCACGGTTTAAACATATGGCTAGAACAAGCCTTGTGCTTGATTGTGTGTTCAGGGACATCCTTGGAATAAAACCAAACACCATGCTAGTATTATACTAGCATGACATAGTTCGACAATCATCAACCACTGCTGGCAAACTTGAAATATTATCATACATCATCAAATGGTGAAACTAATTGCCATCTGAACAATCATCATCAAATATTATACCACAGCAGAACAAATTGCCTTTGAACTTCATAGTCTTTGTTATGCTAGGGCTATGATGTTCAAATCAAATAACATTTTTCTCAAAATGAGAAGATTATTTCACGAGAAAATTAATGATTGATAATTTGATCATCCACAATAAATCACAATGTATTGAACACAAAAAAAGTCAGATCTGCACCAAGAAATGATCAAGTACTCATCAAACATAGATAGTTTTAATTGCTTACGTTAGATAATTCACCAAACATTATTTATATATTTTCATTATGAATAGGTTAATTATGATGAATCATGATTTATATACATCTACCTATTCTAACATTAAATAAATACCAAATTTTGTCACATTAAATAGTAAACATTATACATTGATACATGCCCATATCCATCATATCAATATCTTGCACTTGTATCCATGACTTCATAACCAACCAACCAACCAAAGGAGCATTCATTATAATAAAGAATTAAGCCTTCATAACAATAATAAAAACAAGAAGAATGATGGAATTACTTGAATAACACCAAGAGGTCCTCCGGAAGTTCAATTGCAAGATCAACCTGAAAAAGGGTCGATGCAGTTACAAAAATACAAGTTGTTGACTTAATATGTAGACTTATTATGGGAAAAGATGAAACCTTTGCAGTAATTGTATATATCCATGGTGATAATGGTCCAAAGCATAAATCAATCAATACACATGCTGCTTTTGCCTGAAGATTGAAAAATAAATGCTTACTTAGAAAGCCCAAAAGTAAGTTGTCTATTCATAATTAAACTTGGTATGAAACTAACAAACACGAGATGATAAGAATGAAGACAGATAGCCCGCACAAGCATTAAGAAGATGACGATGAAATTATTATTATCTGCAACAACAGATTAATATGAATTGTTGAGACTTTTGATAAGAATACAAGTGCATGTAACGTATATCACCCAAATGCATCACTACTGAACCTGAGAGAGAGCATGCTGGACAGAAGGATGTTTCCACAAAGAAAAACTATCATCAACTTGATTTAGGAGGCTAATTGGAGGAAGACGTGCCATCAAATAAAAGGAAATCAGAATCCATCCAAATTAATTAATATATAAACTAGTAAAAGGTGTTAAAAGTTTTAACTTAAAACAAAGACCTTTCACCTGGAAGCAGTGCTTGTATAAGTGGTAATAGGGACGAAAAATTTGAATTACTATTAGCCAATTTGCAGAACAGGAGAAGCTATCTATTCATTATAAAAGAATGTAAACACTCGGCAATTTAGTTACAGAAGCAGACTCCTGGTGGCTAAAAGTTATTCCAATAGGAAAAAAAACAGGATAATTAGTTTAAAAAACATTATAGGGTAGGTGATCATTTAGAACATACTTGTGAAGCACATCCAAATAAGACATGAGGACTGCCTTCTTCCGCTGCAGATATATCCAAGACATTCAAATAAGAAGCATCCTAATAATCTTCAGTTCATTTGAATTCTTCCCCAAACAAGCTCAAGTAATCATTAAGTTGCATGTGCCTAGTTACTTCAGTTTTAACAATTTCATCAAATATTGAAGACAGACCCAACTATTCAAGTACAAAATTGCCAAATCAGGTTGTAAATTGATTTGATAAGAAACAATATCCATTCACATAATATGCATGAAAAAATAATTTAATTAACATTAGTTTCTTCATAAACTTATTGTGGAATCCTCTAAACTAAGAAAGAACACTTTTGAACACGTGGAAAGCCAAAAAGCAAAAGAATTTCTATTAAGTAATATGGAACACATCATCTATAATTATTTCAATGTTTGACACAAAATATTACAGAACAAAATGCAAAGAAGAAACAGAAGAACATCTGTAACTAACAATGTGGAGACTTGTCCTTGTAAATGGCAGTCCAAATCCTTTGAGAAATGGACCTGCATAGCCATCGTGTCTCTCACAATTCAATTGGAGATTCATATATGTCATTGCAGTTGCCAATAAAAAGTTAAAAAAAAAATTAACCATCAAGTTTTAGTTCACAAAGTCAAATAGAGTGGAGTAGTTTATCTCATCATGTTCCAAGGATTATCAATCTTGATCCAACCAATTTAGAATGGTACCACCCGGTACGGGCGATACGTACCGATCCGACGACATACCGATACGCGAACCGCCCGCTACCAGATAGAACATGCTAGAGTGCTACAATGCTACAGTAAGAGGAAGAAATATTTAAAACCGCTCGGTAATAGTGATACAGTGCTCCAATGGTCAAATTGACTGTTGGAACCCTTTCTTATGGTATTTAAACCCTTCTTCGCCTCTATTTCACTCCATTACATTCTCATACTCTCTTAAACTATCTCAAACTCTTTTTTTTTCACATTTGTGCTCTCCTAAACTCTACAAAACAACGATTTGTGAATTGAATCGAGGCTAATTTAGGAAGATTAAGAGGAAGAACTTTCTAATCAAGAGGTATGTTTACATAAGGATAATCCGTACTGAATTGAAATACGAACCTTGCATAAGATATTCTTCAAAGCCTGAAAAAAATATGTGATACTATTCTTACCTAATTTACATTGATTTTACTAAACTTATGCTATTACTATATTTATTTCTAACTTAAAAATCCTATCCTAACTTTTTTTTTTATTTTTAGGTATTTTCGGAGGGTCTTACACCTAAATTAGGTGTACCGCTTGGTACACCCTAGCGTACCGCTCGGTATACAATACTGTACCATACCGAGCCAACCTCGAAATACTAATACGGTATGGTATTGCATACCTTGATCCAACCTATAAAATTTCACCATTAAGAACCTTATCCACATGCTGTGGTTTCCCGTCCTAACAATTATCATCCATAGAAAGCATACTTGTTGGTTTCTTAGATGAGTAACTTACATTATGGACAATGCTAGTTCATGATATATAAGTTACACAGTCCCGATATTTGCATGTTAGTCCATAAAAGAAGTCACTTAAATCAAGGATTGAAATTTTGTACCATACCAAAATTTCAAGACTAATTCGATACGGTATGATACTATATACCGAGTGGTATATTTTGGTATACCGCTGTGTGTGTGTGTATATATATATATATATATATATATAGGTAAACCGCACAGTTTACCTCTATGCGGGGCGACGTCGCAGATAAAAAAAAATTACAAAATCTAAAAAACAAAAATATTGCGATGATGCCCGAGGCGACATTACCCAAGAAGAGAAGAAAAAAAAAAAATCTTCGCTTCTCTCCGCCCCACAAGCCGATGCATCTTCTCCCGCGCACAGATGAGAAGTCGACAGACGAGGAGGAGAGAGGTGACATCCAGGTTCTACCTTTTTCTCCTATTTCTTTCTTCATCTTCTCCCTCTTCTTTCTTCTCCCTCGATCACCGTCGATAATAACACCTCAATCGATAACGATAATGCCTTAATTGATGGTACCGCTCGGTAGCGGGCGGTCCGTGTACTGATCTATTGACGGACCGGTATGTACCGCTCGGTACGAGCAGTATCATTCGGTATTGCAGACCTTGATTTAAAGAACTAATGGGCACTTTAAATGTTAGAATTAGGAACAGAAAACTCTATTTCTCATAATAACTGGAGAGGTCAATATACGTTGCATCAATTTATTGTGACGGACTAGTCTTACCATGAAACAGTTAGGATCATGCTTATGAGTACTAACATGTTTTCAACACTAGCTTTTTATGGCCTTAAGCAACCCTCCACCTTTTTCATTCGGGCTTGGGACCGACATTGGCGGTGTTAGAAACATTGGTACTCATAACAAGAAATCAAGTAAAGAAACTAATTTTCTTTGAGAAAGATCAAAATTAAAACACCTAGAAGGAATTTAAAAGTGACAATTGTAGATCCGAAAAATAAGTATACTTCTGTCTAATTAGACAACAAAGAGGCCTTTGAATCATGGCACTACTCGCTTTTTTAAACCTAACAATGAGAAACATTTTTTTGCCAACACATAAAAACATAAGAAAGTTTGTTTTCTCTATGGCTGTGATTTTGGTGGAGAAAGGGGGAAATTAAGCATAGCCATCTCTAAACATATCACTAACCTATGACACAACGACTTCCAATGCAGAAAATCCTAGAGAAAATGAAGTTCTCGATTGAGGCATTCACATCAACATAATAACTCTACTAGATTGAACATGTTTCATCTTGTTTACAACTAAGCAAAAATTTATTTACGTCTAAAACATACTTATATAAGATAAATTTGTCCATTTAAATTTGTTCCTCCTAACCTTGCCTCCTGCCTAACGTTCAAGGTGAGAACATTTTTAATTAACCTAGTCTATTGGTACTCCATTTGTGGTAAGGAAACCCAACTATATAAATATTTATCCTATTTGTTTCATGAAAGATGCAATCTTTATGTAACTTTTATTCAATTTTTAGATCCATATATCAACTGGGTAGCTTGTCCTAATATCTTAATGAGGGAATGCCTTGGAAGATCAAGAGATAGCTCCATTAACAAGTGTACTAAAATAAAAAAAATCAGAAATTAAGAAAATACGGGAAGACTCTTTCAGATAATAATTTATATAAAAGAAGACAATTAAATTGATTACGACTTGAGTTAAAGAGACATATATTGTAATACAAAAAAAATGTTCAATTTTTGTCACACCATCGAGGAATTAAGTTATATCTTTTTTCTTGTCGTGATCAATTGCAACTTTTATTTCGGCATATCCTAAGAGTTTTGCAAGAATATATAGAATTTTTGAAACTTGAATCATATAATGTAAACTATCCGTCCGACCCATTATTTATTTACTTTTGTCTAGATTAGTTGACATAAACTAATTAGACATCTTGTTTCTTTCTGTAGGATTTCATTCCAATACATACATTTTTAGTTTAGCAATTTAAGATCCAATATACAAAAGCCAAAAACTTATAATGAATAACAAATATATGTTCAGGACAAGGATTATAATGAATAATAAATGAATGTTGAGGATAAGGATTGAAATTTCATACAATATCGGAGTTTTGAGATTCGTTCGGTACGATGTGGTACTGTATACCGAGAGGTACATTTGATATCTATATATATATATATATATATATATATATATACATATATATATACATATACATATATATATATATAACATAAAAAGGGGCGATTGCCTCGTCACCCTTTTTGGTGCGGGGGGAGGGTTTCTTCTCCCACGCGGGCAAAAAAACAAGCGACGTCCCTTTGGTTTACTTATAAATTAACATATGACTTCTAAATTTTTTGGAAAATCAGTTCACTTAGTATACCAATAAAATGCATTGAAGTAATTCTTGAAATAATTGAACTCTTCAAAACAATTTGCAATATTTCATTAACAAATTCAGAAGGCTTAACAGAGAGAGAGAGATGGGGGACCAATTCACTAATTCAAATGAAGGTAAAGTGTGTGTTTAAACTAAGCTTGTGGTTCGAATGATACATTGCCCCAAGATGTAAACGTTCAGAATCTTACGAGTTCTTCCTGCATTCTTTCATTTTGTTAGTTCATTTTTGACAAACAATATCTAGAATATCAGCTTGGATATATAAATTTGTCCACTTTTGGGAAAAAAAAGTACACTGGTTGTTGATTCATGTACAAATTCTCTCAAATTTTTATCCAAAGTGTGAGGCTTCAAGTCAAACACTAACAAGCACCTAGTAGATGGATCTTTTCTGGATGGCTCCACGTCAAGCACGAAATATTCAAACCATTTGAAACACGAGGGAAACAAAAAAAATCTGACCAGTATGAATAACTATTATTCTGGATAACAAGGGTGAGCTAAGCATATGCGCATTAATAAAAAAAATACTAGATGATCTCATTGGTAATTTGTCAGACATTCATTCTCTTGTTCTTCGATGCATAATTTCACAACATAAAACTGATTTCTAGTTTTACAATTCAAACACCAATAACCACTAATCAAGAGAAAAAGAAGGTTGTATATAGTGGGTCTGTCGTACCGAGCCATACCGCCCGGTACAGGTGGTACGTACCGGTCCGACAGGTTGTCGGTACGCGGACCGACTGTTATCGGTCCGAGTGTACTGTAGTACTGTAGCAGTGCTACAGTACTCGGTACACCTAGGTGTACCGCTCGGTATACCGTACCGTATCGGTACCGAGCCCAGGTCGAAATACCGGTACGGTACGGTACGGTATTACGAACCTTGGTATATACACCATCCCCTTCTTGCAAAGGATGCACGCACCATTGGCGATGAGCTTCTTGTTTGTCTTGATCAGGCTCTGGAGTTTCCTGAGGATCATCAATCTCCACTGCATTAGCCTTGTCCATAAGGCCAATGATAGTTTACAAGATGTACATGACGATGGCAAGAGGCACAGAGGTAGAGGTGTTGGAAGGGATGGTAACTTTGGTGATGGAGACTTCAAATGCTTACCCAATATTCATTTTGTTTCTCCATTACATCCAACAAGACCATCAATATATTATTAAAAAAATGATGACTTCAATAATTCAATCGGAATTATCATGTCAAATTCAAACTTGGTACCACATGTGATATTACTAGAATCACAATAAATAATCACAACCGTTGCTGCTACCTTAATCTCAGTAAACAAATAGGGAAGTTGGAAACAAGAAATACCAACTCAAAGGTCGGTGTTATACTTACAAAAGGAAAATTTCAGATATAGTGCTTGGATGCTGAAACTTGTGGTAAATGACCACAACAGCAGAATTGAAAAAATACTGAAATAGTAGCCATGTCATTAATTGGTGAACATTTATATGAAACATAACAAGCTTGTCTATCAAGCTCATGAACATTGCTACTACTCTTCTACAGCTACAACTGATTTAGCAAGATAAATCCCATAGACTGAAACAATCACAAATCAGAACCTTCAGATTCAATGAAGATCCTGTTAATCGGAAGGACCCGAACTACTCCACTATCACCATAATGAAGCATTTGTGAACTATTGATCTAGTAAGCTAACTTCCAAAATTTAGAACATACATTATATCCCATTTGGCACCAGTTTTCTAGCCCTATCTTAGGATTAGAAGTGTATCTATGTTGCAGAAGACCTAGTCTATTCATGGAAAGACATGTAAATTTGATATTTTTATTCATTTCACAGGGAAAAACATAATAAACAGAATTACAATGCCTCACCTTTATCAAGCTCATAGATTTATTTGTTTGGTATCTCTTTACTATTATGAAATATACTGTGGTTTACAGTTCTCTTAGGTTGAAATAACTGCTTTCTACAGAAATTATGACGCATCTTACTAAAATCAGAAATGCATTGAAGTAATTCGTGGAATAATTGAACTCTTTAAACAAGTTTGCAATATTTCATTAAAAAATTCAGAAGGCTTAACAAAGACACAGAGGGGGGACCAATTCACTAATTCAAATGAAGGTAAAGTATGTGTTTAAGCTGAGCTTCTGGTTCGAATGATACATTGCCCAAAGATGTAAACGTTCAGAGTCTTGCAAGTTCTTCCTGCATTCTTTCATTTTGTTAGTTCATTTTTTACAAACAATGTTTAGCATATCATCTTGCATGTTTAAATTTGTCCACTTTTGGGAAAAAAAAGTACACTGTTTGTTCATTCATGTAACCCAAAATAACTAAAATTGAAAAGCCCTTTCTTTTAACTAAAAGTCTTAGTCACTAAAATTGGTTGCCATGTTGGCAAACTACGTAGTTGTCTTGCAGTAAAACTCCACATGTTACCAGAAATAAAGTTAATGCCCATAAAAATGAATCAAAACTACTCTTGTAAACAAATTGAAATAAACAAAATACACACCAAAAAATAATATTTTCAATCTCAGTCCGATATCGGTTTCAATAATATATCAGAGTAGTATGGTACTGGTATATAAGATAGTATACCAACATGTTCTGCCTGGTATACAAACAAGTTATTAGTCATTTTTTATCATTAACAAATTTGAATGAAAGAGAAAGAGATACTATAATCCAGAGTCCAAACAATAGATTATAGACATCATCAAACATCATTAAGGTCTTTATTTAGAATGTGATATTTTAGACTAGAAAGAAAACTTGGTAGATCTTTTCAAATTTCAACTATGCTTCTCTCGCGCTAAAATTTGAGCTCTAATACTGCTTTATATTTATAAAATGACCTTTTCAACTATGCATCTCCCTTCCTCTAAAATGTAATCTCTAACAATGCCTTATATTTATTAAATGATAACTGTATTTTTTATAATTAATTCTTAATGAAGACACACAAAATGGCAACAATTAACATATTTTAGCCAATTAACAAGTATTCCTAATCACCATATTCTACCTTTTGTAAACTTTATTTCAATTACATCTATTTTTAAAAAAATCAAAATGTTCATTCCTTAAAAGCTAAGTAATGCATTACATCAAAACTAAGAAGACATGTTATCATTGATGCAATAGGTGTTTGAGGACAAGGAAATTAGCAGAGATCCTTGATCGAGTGAACTATGTTTGTCTGAGTTAATGAAGTTCAGGTAGAGGCCCAGTAGGCACTCGTCATGTCCCTTATTAGATAACTATGTTTTGGATCGAATAGGTGTAGTCTATAGGAATGCCCTTGAAGATTTTGATTGTGTGATAAACTATTATGGACTTTCAAGATTTGAGGAAAATATATTCTTAGACTAAGGCAACTTTTGTGAAATTTTTAATTTTCATAAATTTGTAAACATTTCTCTAACATCTTTATCAACATAAGTAGATTTTTAATTTTTCATGTTTTTATTGTGTTAAATCTTATTTAAACATTTTTCAGACTGCTTTCAATTAAATCATATTTTCCTAATTATTTTAAATATTTTATATGTTTTGTTTGTGTTATATGTTTTGTCAACTTCTTCTTAATTGTTATCAATATTTCTTTCTAAAATTATCTATTATTTTTTCTCATGACAAAGGAAATTTAGTTATACTCTCAATTTGGTGGCAAATTTCATTACGCAGAACAAAATAATTTGGAATTTTACCTCAAACAACTGTATTATGTTTAAAAGTCATAAAAATTAATTTATGTACTCCAAATTATTTTCCTCAATATTTTTTTCATGTTTCGATTTTAGATAGCCATAATTAAAGTAACCAAGGTATATTGACAATAAGGATTGATGTTATTGATGTTCTGCCTGAGTTGGTATGATATATTGACAACAAGGATTGACGTTCTAACAGAGTCAATTTGACAACATCAATCCGATCATTTGCTAGCATTAATTAATATATTATACATTCCTAAAGATTTCAACTAACAATTTTTGTACTTTTGTGTTATATCACATCATATTGCGTTAGAATTAGTACCAATATTCAATTCATTCATGGAAGTTGGAAAGTACATGAAAAGCAAAAACAACTACATACAAACATAGCATACAAATCCAAGAGGGACGAGCATACGGGTCAACGATTAAGTTTTGATACCATATTACATGAAAAAATAAAAGAAGAAAAACAACATAAAGAATTACAGGGCATGACAATTTGCTTTATAAACAATAGAAGATGTTCATCAAAACTAAGTAGCTAGCTTCCTATTTAGTGATAAAAAATAATATGATATGAGCCAAAAGTGTCATGATTCAGTTATGCATCTACTTTTATACCCAAATCTAGTGATTCTACAAAGCCTAACCTATGGAGACTAAAAATAAAAGTTTCAAATTACCATATCAAAACGTAACTGATTGAGTGTACCTTCAAAATGTATGGATAAGTACATGTGTTTTAACCTGATTAAGAAGCATCTTTTATTGAGATATCAGTTGAATGCTGCACAAATATGTTCCAATTAACAACTAGCTTTGTACGATACCTTTACAATTTGCTTTGCTAGTCATTTCAATTTGAGTGAGATTTTATTTACACTTAATATTTCACATTGTACATTTACCATCATAGAATTACAAATTAATTATTTTAGAAGTAATAACATGATAAGCAAAAAGGACCGTAAAAATTACACAAGGATGTTCTTTGAGTATCGAGTTGAGTAAAGTCAATTTAGCTAAAGCATAGCAAACAATATAAAATGCCATATTATAAAACCTTATTAACTATAGTAATAATTGCATCATAAATGCATAAGAACTTCTTGCTAACAACACATCATAAAAATTTATAGTTCCAATGTTAAGGGCACAAAATTGCAGACTTGACTTCAGCAACATTTCAAGAGCTCATGTAAATCTCTCAATTTGGATAAGTGAACATAAACAAAAACTTCGGATCAGTGAGCATAACTAAAATCTTGATCACAAGCACTACAAAATGCTATTGGAAGTTGAATCTAGACAACATAAGAGCTAATAATCAAAGAAAAAACATTCTACCAAGTGACACTATCCCATAATTCCATATCCACATATTGCAATCGCCATCATCTGAGAAATGACCAAGCTGAAACCATCAGCAATTGAGTCCCAAATTTCATTAAGACAAACACACCAACATTAATACCTAAAGGACGAGGAGAGGTCATAAATCATTGGAATTTGTCTGCATTAGCATCTACTTGATAGCAAATTTTGAAAATAAAAGAGAAACAACCCATATTAAGTGAGTGTCATCTGGTTACTAATCTTATCAAGCTATGACAAATAACAATCACCAAGAGAGAACTCTAAGATCACAAGAAAGGTAGCTTTGCATTTAATATTCCATTTAAAATCACAAAAATATTTAAAGATGGACATTTGTCTTCATGATTTCTTACTTCTTGAGATTCTCTTCAATTTTTTTTAAAAAAACTCTGACCTAGTTCCTAGCTCAGAGCAACATTAACATAACCAAAAAAACTGATAGCACCAACACTTGAGAGTAAATAAATCAAAATCACCATTGTTGAAATTGTATGACACTCAATGGTTATAACCAATCATACAACATTTTAGAAAATGATAGTAGCTACCCATGATATCTTCACTTCTTGTTGTTGTTGGTACAATGAACAATCTGAATCTTGAACGAGGCAAATACACAAAGATGCACAAATTACTAAATATGGCATGTCACGTAAAACTAGATAACTGACATCAATAAAATATTTCCTATATAAGATTAGAGAATGGACTACATAACAGCAGAAAAAAAATATCTCAGATAGATTTATTTTCTGAATTTCTATATTCATGACCAAGGTCTGCAATACCGAATTATACCGCCCGGTACGGGCGGTACATACCGGTACGCAGACCGCCCGCTACCGGGCGGTACATTCAAAAAAATCTCGTATCGAACGATACGATGTAATATCTAGTGGTAACGGTCGATTTCGATCGTTACCACACTGTAGCAGTGCTACAATGCTCCAACGATCGTTACCACACTATAGCAGTGCTACAGTGCTCCAACGGTCAATTTGACCGTTGAAGCCCTTTCTCATTCTATTTAAGTCATTCTTCTCCCCTATTTCATTATACTCTCTTAAACTCTCTCTCAAACTTTTTTTTCTCTCCTAAACTCTACAAAACAACGATTTATAAATTCAATCGAGGCTAATTTGGGAAGATTAAAAGGAAGAGCTTTTTAATCAAGAGGTATATATTCGATTTCTTTAATTAGAGAGTAATTAAGATCTTTAAGATTATGATTAGTGTGTTTCATGCATATTAAATATTGAATAATATTTATGATAGTAAAATAAGTTTTATTAAGTTTTATTAAAGTTATTTAATACTGTGATTAATCATTTTAATGATGATTTAATCGAAATTTATTCGATTTTATATCAATTCAATGTCTTTAATACCTATTAGGGTATTTATCATGTTTATAATGTTGAAAGAGACGTAATTAGTGAAAAATTAACTATGTTAATCGTATAATTAGTGTAAATAAATGATGATTTTATCATAATTTAAATCATATTGGATTAAAATTACATATTTGAAACATATTGATCCCATTGACCTCCAATTCTAAAACGAAGATTCAGAGCCAATGTTAGATTGGGTGGAGACCCGTCGTTCGTTTTGATGGTAAAATCAACAATCAGGTATATCTACATATGTAATTATTTAATTAATTTAAATTTTAGAGTTTATATTGTAATAAAATAGTCTAACAATTCAAATGATTTTTCTGTAGATATTTCAATCTATAACGGGCTGAAATACGAACCTCGAACAAAACTACCTCAAAGCCCGAAAAAGATATGTGATACTATTCTTACCTAATTTACATTGATTTTGCTAAACTTATACTATTACTATATTTATTTATAACTTGAAAACCCTATCCTAACTTTTTTTTTTATTTTCAGGTATTTTCGGAGGGTTTAACGGACTGAAATTAGGTGTACCGCTCGATGCACCTGGGGGTACCAGTCGGTACACCGTACCGTACCGTACCGAGCCCAGGTCGAAACATCGGTACGGTACGATATTGCGAACCTTGTTCATGACAACCAAAACAATAATATACTCCTAAATTCTAGACATCTAGAAATGCATACTTAGAGCAATGAGGAAACTATTTGCTGCCCCATGTTCAAATGTGGAAAAAAAAATAATTTTGAAAAGTGGAGCCAACAACTGAAAGTCCGACAGCTAATCGTGCGAAGTCTTTAAGTGACTCATCAATAGCGAAGGTATTATGTTCAGTACCTTTACATACAAATCCAACAAGGTAGGAAAACCTATATTATTAATATGATAAATTGTCAGTTTTTAAATGATAAAACGATTAGTTAAATATCAGCTACAGAATATATAGTCAGAATAGTGCAAAGTGGAAAACACACAAATAAAGGAGAAAAAACAAAGTCTAAAGGAATCAAAATGTGTCTAAAAATATTATCAATGAATGATCTATAATAAAGAGAAGTATCTAAAATGCAATTTCAGAATCTGATAGGTCTTTTTTTTGCTTTCTTACGGAACAGAGAGACTAATAGAAGTCACAATTCTTTGTTAGTAATGAGTAATGACAACTAATTTGTTCGAAAGATTATGGAATGTTATTATTGATGAATAATATAACAAAAGGAGAAAAAACAAAGTCTAAAGGAATCGAAACATGTCTAAAAATATTATTGATGAATGATCTGTAATAGAAGAGCAATATCTAGAATGCAATCCAGAATTTGATAAGATCTCTTTTTTTCTTTCTTACATAACAGAAAGACTAATAGAAGTCACAATTCTTTGTTAGTAATTATAACTAATTTGATAAAAAGATTACAGAATGTTAAGAGGCAGGCCAGAAGTTAGACAAGAAAGAGAATTAATTAGTGCAGTAGACTTTTCAATGATAAAATTTGAGAAACCACCATAGATACTTTCTAGTAAAGGAGTAACCAAAATATTCAATAAAGAAAGGATACTTGAACCTGATTCTCAAATTCCAGTAAATGAAACATCAATGCTCTAAGTCTCTTTGTCCCTGAATGATAAAAAAAAGCAATGTGTCTTGATCATAACATGAATGAAAGGTAAGCCTCAACATATGACTGAAGCATCACAAATGTCAATCTATGAGAAAATTGTTGGAGGTGAAATATCTTTAAGCATAAAACAATTTGCAAACAACTTAATCTATAATTAGTGACATTAGGCAAAATCTCATTGTATGAAGCTGAAAATATTGACGGTTATGAATAATAGTAGACATTTGTTATAATATTGACAATTATGGAAAGACCCTTACTGTAAATTTATGGAGGAAAAGGGGAAAAAGAGGAAAAAATATGATGGAACTTAAAAATGGTGTCTATATTCCTTCTTAAAATCCATATGCAGGCTCAACAAAAAAATAACAGATGACTTCTAAGTTTTTTGCAAAACCAATTCACTTAGTATATCACTAAAATGCATTGAAGTAATTCTTGGAATAATTGAACTCTTCAAAACAATTTGAAATATTTCATTAAGAAGTTCAGAAAGCACAGAAAAAGAGGGGAGGACCAATTCATTAATTCAAATGAAGGAAAAGTGTGTGTTTAAGTTGAGCTTCTAGTTCGAATGATACATTGTCCAAAGATGTAACATTCAGTCTTGCGAGTTCTTCCGGCTTTCTTTCATTTTGTTAGTTCATTTATGACAAACAATGTCTAGCATATCAGCTTGGAGATTTTATATAAAGTCGTCCACTTTTGAAAAAAAAAAAGTAAACTAGTTGTTCAATCATGTTACAAATTCTCTCAAATTTATATTCAAAGTGTGAGGCTTCAAGTCAAACACTAACAAGCACCTAGTAGAAGGATCTTTTATGGATGGCTCCACATCAGGTACGAAATATTCAGACCATTTGAAACAGAGGGGAGAATAACAAAATTTGACCAATATGAATAATTATTATTCTGGATAATAAGGGTGAGCTAACCATATGCGCATCAATAAAAAAATGCATAATTTCACAACATAAAACTGATTTCTAGTTTTATAATTCAAACACAACAACCATTAATCAAGAGAAAAAGAAGGTTGTATATGCACCTTCCCCGTGTTGCAAAGGGTGCATGCACCGTTGGCCATGAGCTTCATTGCAGCTTCTTGTTTGTATCGATCAAGCTCTGGAGCTTTCTGAGGATCATCAATCTCCACCGCATTAGCCTTGTCCATAAGGCCAATGATAGTTTACAAGATATATATGATGATGGCAAGGGGCACAGAGGTAGAGGTGTTGGAAGGGATGGTAACTTTGGTGATGGAAACTTCAAATGCTTACCCAATATTCAATTTGTCTCTCCATTACAACCAACAAGATCATGAATAGATTATTAAAAAAAATGATGACTTAAATAAATCAATCGGAATTATCGTGTCAAATTCAAACTTGGTACCACATGTGATATTACTAGAATCGCAATAAATAATCACAACCGCTACTACTACCTTAATCTCAGTAAACAAATAGGGAAGTTGGAAACAAGAAATACCAACTCAAAGGTCGGTGTTATACTTACAAAGGCAAATTTCAGATATAGTGCTTGGATGCTGAAACTTGTGGTAAATGACCACAATAGCATAATTGAAAAAATACTGAAATAGTAGCCATGTCATTAATTGGTGAACATTTATATAAAACAAAGCAAGCTTGTCTATCAAGCTCATGAACATTGTTACCACTCTGCTACAACTACAGCTGATTCAGCAAGATAAATCCAAATCGAAACCTTTAATGAAGATCTTGTTAATCGGAAGGACCCGAACTACTCCACTATCACTATAATGAAGCATTTATGAACTGTTGGTCTAGTAAGCTAACTTCCAAACTTTAGAACTGCATTATATCCCATTTGACACCATTTTTCAAGCCCTATCTTAGGATCAGAAGTGTATCTATGTTGCAGAAGACATAATCTATTCATGGAAAGACATATAAATTTGATATTTTTGTTTATTTCACAGGGAAAAACATAATAAACAGAATTACAATGCCTCACCTTTATCAAGCTCATAGATTTATTTGTTTGGTATCTCTTTACTATTATGGTATATACTGTGGTTTGCAGTTCTCTTAGGTTGAATAACTGCTTTCTACAGAAATTATGACACATCTTACTAAAAACAAAAAATTTTAGGCTTGGATTTCACTCCTGAACTTATCTTTATTTTCAAAAAATTTCAAATTGAAAATTATTCATTTCATGAACAGTTTTTTAAACAATATCTGAGTGGTTGATCAACAGTCTTTTGATTGTCAAACACAATTCTAGTTTTGCAACTCCACAATTTTCTAAATTATTTCACCCTCTAAACAAAATCCTGAGATGCTTTAGTATCTTTGTATATGCAAATAAACATTAAAAAAAACACTATTTCAAGTGAAATGAAGTACTCCGTAGTGAAATAATATCTACACCAAATAAAAGTTTTCACGGGTTCTAGAATGGTCCTAAAAGAACATAAAAAATCTGAAGGCTAATGGATATTTTAGGGAACCTTTAGTCACCCAAAAATTAAAGACATAAGAAGTTAAATCTTAGATCAAAATTATGCATAGATCTCTTAGTTGTTGAATATGATTATAGTTGTGCAACACCATAAGTTTCCATATTTTCACCCTCTAAACAAATCCAAAGATGCTTTAATATCTTTGTATCTGTGAATAAAGATTTAGCAAAGACACCATAGCAAGATTTTAAATTCATCATGTGAAAGTACTTTGATCTGGCAATAGAGCTACACAGTTCAATCTTCAAAGTTTCTTAATGGTCCTAAAAGAATATAAAATTCTGAAGTTCAACTTATATCATAGGAAACCTATAGTTAGAAAAGAAAAAAGAAGCATAGGGTCATAAGCAATTACCTCTTATAATGCATAGATCTCACGATTGTCAAACACACTTCTATATATGCAATGTGATGTCTTCATGTGATAACTAGGCCATATTGAATGTTATAAAAAATCTCAACTCAAAAAAAAAGGAAAAGGAAATCTGAAGTTTGTTATACGGTTCAATCTTCAAAGTTTGTTTTGGCAATGTGATATCTTCATGTGATACTTAAGGCCATATTACAAGTGCTTTGTTCTGGCAATAGAGCTACACAGTTCAATCTTCAAAGTTTCTTTATAGTCCTAAAAGAATATAAAATTCTTAAGTTTAACTTATATCATAGGAAACTTATAGTCGGAAAGAAAAAATAGAAACATAAGGCCATAGGCAATTACCTCTCATAATGCATAGATCTCTCGATTGTCAAACACTCTTCTAGGTGTGCAATGTGATGTCTTCATGTAATATCAAGGCCATATTGAATATCATAAGAAATCTGAACTCACAAAAGAAAAAAAACAATAAGCATCTATCAGTTTGATCTAATTATGCATGATTAGCATACACAACAAAATATATAGTCTGCACAAAATTTCTCAAACAAAAATGAGACAAAGATAGTAACTTACAAAAAAGAAACACAAGAGAAGCAAATTAAAATCACTTTAAACCACATAATTAGATTATAACAATTGGGCAAAAATTATAGACCACATGTTTCATCAATTGGGCAATAATCATATCGATAACTATGAAATGATAAACAATAAATAGGAAACAAAAATCAGACTCGTAGCTGCAATGATAGTCATGTTGTAAATAAGCCTACTAAAATGCTGTAAAAGGCTGTAAGGTTTCTAACTTACCTTAGGCGGTTGCGCTCATATTTGAAGATCTCGAATCCATGCGCTTGTATGAAAATGTACTGCCTCTTTGACACCACGAAACTTCCCATCGCAATGTTACCAACAACAGATCTTCATGCCAAGCACTAGAGAAGTCTTCCATTTGGAATCTTAATCATTTCCACCTATCCACCTTTTCATCTTATGATGACATTAAATTGGGCAAAGGGCAGTTCAGGTTTTGTTATTTTGGGAGTCTCAAAGATATTCCAAAACTTGACTGTCTCATCTGTTGCTGCAGAAGCTACTACACCTCCCAGTGGACTCCCAGCCAAGGAAAGAACCCGGGATGAATGACCGGAAACCTCAGCCACTCTCGTCATGGATGGGTAATTCCACAAGGTGAGTTGATTGTTCGGCGAACCATGGGAGGTCAGTAATTCAGATTTGTTTTTGTCCCATAGCAATGCACAAACTTCAGAGCCAGCATCAATCGAGTTCAAGCAAGCACCGTTAACGGTGTTCCAAACCTTAACGCAATGATCATTGCAACCTCCACAAGAAGCCAGCAGGTTGCTCCGAGTTGGGCACCAGTCAACGGCCTTCACAATGGAAGTGTGGCTGCTGATCCTGTGAAGCCATTGACGTTGACGTGGATGGTCACGTGAGACAGGCATGCAAGCATCCCATATGTGCACTAGTTTGTCCTGCCCTCCACTCGCAAAATACCGCCCTGACAACACGGACCATTTAAGACTACAAACTCCACGCCGATGCCCATTATAGAAACAGATGAACATGTCATCCTTTCTAAAGTCATAATCAACAACAGTGCCATCAAATCTTCCGACCGTCAAGATTGAATTACTTCTCCACGCAAGTGACAACACAGGGGCCTGGTTCTCATCTTCCATCCCATCCACGATATGTCCTGTTGCTGGATCAATTAGGGCTAAATCTGAATTGCCAAATGCGACAGCTAGAACTGCAGAGTCTGGCGACCAGCGGATGCAAGTGATAGGTCCTCTGTCTTCTACGGGTTGTAGAAGCTTAGTCGACTCGTTTGCAGCGTCCCAGAGATACACTGCGTCCTCAAGGCCAATCGCCAACACATTATTGCTTCCCCAGTCGAGGATATTCAAAACATTATCATCCAACAAGCCGTGGATTACCAAAACCCTCTCTGGTTCTTTAGGGATTCGCCTCTGCTGCTTCTTCTGCGGCCGAATGGGCTCGTCAAACTCGGGCAGCTTGCTGGCCGACGCTTCAGGTGCAGTCTTGAAAGCGAGGATACGAGACCTGTTCTTCAAAATGCACTCGTCAAGAAGCTTTTGGTACGCCACGCTCGATGGGGATTCCCTCGAACCATCACGCTGCGGTCTCGAAGGCCCGGTTAGGGCAAAGCGTGCGTAGTCCATGTCCATCGCCGACCGGAACGGGATGAAGCGGTCGTACTCCACACGCCTAGAACGCGAAGAAGACATATTTTCCAATCGAAACCAGAACGAGACTGGCTAGGTGACGAAAAACGATCGAGAAAACCAGAAAGATCGATCTTCCCACAAGAAAGTCGACAACCAAGAATCGATTAAAAGAACCCCAAGACCAACAAAAATTCTGAACCCTAATCAAAATTTCGACGGATGAAGAACCAAGCGAAACGAAACAAGAGAAAAAAGAAAGGAATGAGATCACCGCAATAAAAATCGAAGGGAAGGACCCTCGCAGCTGTGCCCGTTCGTGTTCGTCGGAGAGCAGTTCCGACCTTCGCAGAACGACGAGATCGCCGAGAGTCGAGAGCCGAGAGGAGGAGAGCGCGCGAGGGGAGAGAAGTTGTTGTGATTGCAACAGAGTGGGCCCTCGGGTTATATAGATGCCACCCAGCCCAAGCGTTACATTCTAAAATCGTTCCGTTATATTTACCCAATCTACGTAGCGGGTAGTTTGACATCACACCGTTATATACAGCTATCATCTACGTAGCGGGTAGTTTGACATTTTTTTTTGTACGAAGCAATGTTTTTAAACTACTAAAATTATTATTAATATAATGAGATTTGATATTCTTTTATTTGTCACTAAAAAAGAAAATTTTTAAATAATATCTATAAACTGGTAATATTTTTATTAATACACTAGGTTTTGAGTCTCAAATTATAATATATCTTATTTTTTAATTTTAAATTTAGTACAATATTCATTCACATAAATTATGCATCTAATTAATCCAACAAAGATCAAACAGTGAACAATTAGACAAAACTAGAAGTAAATGCTGACCATTCTCAATTTAGATGATAAATAGTTAAATGCTTGAATTATTAAGAAAACATGTTAATTAATCATTTTTAATTAAATTAATTTATTATTATTATTCTAACCAAAATTCATTGAAATTTCATCTTAAATTATTGGAGCAAAACAATGATATACAAATTTTGATGAAGAAACAAATAAGATATTAAAATAATAAAAATAAAAAGATAAAGTTTAGAAAGAACTTAAAGACATGTAATCAATGTCTTAATATGAAAAACTCATCCTTACATATCGGATTGATCGAGATTCTAATCTCAATATTTAATCCATCTTATCTTTGCGAACATAAATAAATATTATCATAGAGTTAGTTAACTAGTCTCTCTTAGCATATCAAGTAGCAAAAAAATAATAATAATAATATTTTTAAAAAATAAAGAGGAGAAATTGTATTGAAATATGAATTAATAAACTATAGCCATTTACAATTATATTTATAGAGCCTAAAAAGTATCCTAAATGTCATAACTGATATTGTTGTAAGAGACATATCCTTTCATTAAAATATCTTTTATGCATATCAAGATTATCGTTACATACTTTTAATTTTTAAAATATAATACTAAGAAAATTATATTTATTTATAAGATAAGATTATTGGAAAAACTTTTTATTTTTTTCTTTTTACCTGGAAAATGATGACTTCACTAGATTATGTAAAAGACTGGAATACTTTTCTCTCACTTTATCGAAAGAAAATAGAAAAATATCAATAAACCAAATACAACTATAATGATATATTAAATAATAAATTAATACTTTTAATTAATATCTTAATAAATATAGTATGAATTATTAAAAATATAATAGTATTGTCAAGAAATAATCATATAGGTTGTTGTTATTAGATATCAATTTAATTTTCCTTAAGTCATTTTTGCTATTTTTGACATAATTTTGATTAAAATGTGTTAGAACAGATAAAAGAGCAAAAAAATAAATTAAATTTATAAGTTATGAAATCCATAAAGTAGATTAGAAAATATTTATAAAGAGTATAAAAGAGTTTATAAAAGGTAGAACCAAAATATATGAGATACATTGTTCTTAAAATAGATTCCACTACTTCATAAATTTATAAAATTATTATAATTTTATTTAGCTAAGGTAATTAAACTCCAAATCAAAAACATTCTACATAAAACCTTTATAAATATTTTGTAGATTGTTTTAGTTTTTAAAACTTTAATAAAATTTTATTGATTTTTTTACCTTTTCATCACATTTTAACTTGATATGTTAAGAGAACTATTTAGACTTTGGATCATTTTAAAAAAAATTATATTATTATCCACTTAGAATACTCTTTAAAAGATCCATAATTTGTGAAAGATATAAGAGTATTATTATTAAATAAAAGTAGAAAAAATATCATTTCCAGAATTCTTTATTACAAATGATCATTAAATTAAAACTAGGATGCTTTATAAAATGATATAATAAACACTAAAATTAGAATGTCTTATGAAAAGATATAATAAGCCATGTAGAAGTTTTTGTTGTACAAAGCTGATTGCAAGCTTCTATGAGTACATTTTGTGATCATTGGTATTCTTTTATATTATAAATAATGTTATTTTTATCATAATATGAATACCTAGAAAAGAGGAAAAGAGATGATCATATGAAACTAACCAGAGCTTATCCAAGTAAGATTTTCTTTTTAGGCAAGATTTTGATTTTTTAAAATAAAATAATTGAAGGTAAAATCCATCAAACAAAATTACATATGTAGCAAAAATCATCATACCACCTAAAATGGTATAAAATATATTGTGCGTACTAGTCTAGATGTGGATCGGTATGCGAATTGCTTTTGTTTTAAGTGATATAATCTAAATTATATATGAAAACCTTAGAATCACCATATTTTTCATGGATGGTGCTTACCCATTAGCTATCATTTCTCTCTTTGGTTCATACTCTCTTCTTATTCTTCTCTTCTTTCCTTATGTCATTTCTCACTACTTTGTCTCCTCTTCCTTCTCTCTCCTTTGATCCATCTTCTTTCTTCTTTCTCCTTCACTGCTTCCTCTTCTTCCTTCTTCCCAATCCAACACAAATTGATATAGGACAAAAGCATATTATTGGATTCTCTTATATTAACAACTACATAAATGATTTTATGTTCAACATGACCTCTTTTGAGTTTGGCTTTTCAAATTGGATTCTCATATTATTGGATACTTCAATCACCATCATTTTGTATTTGTCCAATGATCTTATATAGTATAAGGTTTATATATTTTATTTTCATATACAAAATATTTAAAAATATTAAGGCCATATATAAGATGTTTAAAAATATTAAGAAAGACTAGGTTAAACAACATAATTGTTCCATTTATTTATAGTCATAGCTTGAAATATCCGAAAGAAAATCCATTAGAAAAATATATTTTCTATTAGTAACTCATTGCAAAATTACCATCATATTTGGTATATTTAGATGCTTTCTCTATTTAATAACATTTATTACTTAAGAGGAGTCTTGTCTAAGTGGAATTAGAATACTTTAGGTGATATTAATGTCAAGGTTGATATTAATAAGTTAGAGCTTCTAGATGTCATTGCTATTATCTTAAACAAGGATGTTATAGAGTTGGGATCCCTTTATAATCACATTCAGACTCTTACTATGTATGTTTACCTAAAGACTTAGGTTAAGATCCAGTTTAAATAGATTCAGAACGAGGATAAGGATATGAGATTTTATCATAATTTAATTATTGATAGATATAAGTAAAATTTCATTCATAATATTTAGAGTGACCAATAGTATATTTATCAACTTGAGCTTATCTCTCATAAATTCATCTCCTTTTATTCTCAATTTTATGGTGGGGATATGAATAAGCCCTTTTTTTTATTTTAATTCTAAATCTCTTTAATCTAATATGAATAATATTCTTAATGATCAAGGTTCTGAGTTAATTAGATACTTTAACAAATATAAAATCTGTAAGTTTCTAGGTCGTTCGACTTTAGTAAAAATCCTGGGACTGATGGGTATACTTTTAAATTTTATCAATACCACTAAGATGCTAAAAAAGATTATCTTATTGAGGCCTTTAATTAATTATATTTTCATGCCTTTTTGTTGGTTGATTAGGCTAGAACCTTCTTTGTCTTCATCCCTAAATATTTAATTCCTAGAAAAAATTTATATTTTTCATCCCATTTTTGTAGGTAATGTGGTATATAATGTTTTGTCTAAGCTTTTGGCTTCTTATATCAAATCTCTCTTGAATAATTTGTTTGATATTGAGTAATCAACTTTTCTCTCGAGTAGAAGTATTCATGATAATATTTTGATAGCTTAAGAAGTGATTCATTCTACATTTGAAATAAGGGTAAGAGTCCTTTAGTTATGTTTAAAATTGATCTTGAAAAAGAATATGATCGTCTTTCTTGGGATGTCATTTTTTGCATTTATACTCTTTTAAATTGTTTTATATAATTTCTGTCTTGGATTAAAAATTATATTTCTATTTATATTTTTTTATATCTTATTAATTGTAAGGGCTCAAGGTATTTCAAGAGCAATAGGGGTATTGGGGACTATTATCCCCATATCTATATATCATTGTGGCCCAAATCCTTTCTTGCCTATTTCATAAGGCTATTGAAGATAAGTTGCTCACCCTATTTAAATTTAAAAATGTATCTGTTTCTCTCATATTATATATGCAAATGATATTTTGACATGCTTTAGGGTGAATAAAAGATTTTGCGAAACCATTAAAGATAATCTCAAGGCTTATGAGACTCTTATGAATCAACTCATTAATCTTAGTAAATATGATTTTTTTTTTCTCGTAACATGAGAGTTGGTAAGAGACATGATGTCCATTCCTTTAATATCAAAGTGAGAAAGTTCTATTTTAAATACCTTAGTACTATGATCAACGCTCATAGAATTCTCAAATCGCCCTTTCATATTATATTGAAGTCTTAATGGTAAGATTGATTCTTGGAATAGGTCTAATTTTAGGCTAGTAGGTGTTAGGATCATAGTGACACTGAGAGGGGAGGGTGAATTAGTATTACAGTAAATTTCAATCGATTTTAAAGGTCCATCAATAAATCCATATTGGAAATGAAATTAACAAAAAATATGAGTAAGGGTTGTGAGTAAAGTAAATTAGTAAGTAACAACAAATCAAAATTAAGAGAAGTAATACAAATCGATTTATAGTGGTTCAATCTTTTCGACCTATATCTACTCTTGATTTCTCTTTCGTCGAGGCCATTGGCTTTCACTACTGATCTTTTTTCCAATGGATGAAAATCAACTATCATTATTATAGCTTTTATCCTTTTAATAGGCTTATGAGAGAACCTCTATACTTACTCTTTTATAATATCTCTCATCTCCTATAACTCATAATCACCTCTAAACTCAGAGAAAGAGACTCAAATAATATCCAAAGAGAGAGCGACAACTCTTCACCAACTCAGAAATTGATGCTCCATCAACCAAACCTTAGTGGGCTATTTATAGGCCCCAAGAGGCTTAAAAAATGGAGCCAAAAAATTTAAATTCTTGAAATTTTAAGGCATAGGCGATACTATCGTTGACACATGGTAGTACTATCGTTATAACTTTTGATATTATAATTTTAGACTTTTGGACAATACAACTATCATAATTTTTAAATATTAAGTAGTATCACCATCAATATAGGTGGTACCACTACCAGTAGCATTGACAAATATTGTTTTGTGCTTATCGGTTGACTTAAGTGGTACCATCGCTTGGGCCTAGCAGTACCACTGTCCGAGCCAACTCAAGTCCATTGTTTTAGCCTTCTAATAGGCCTAATTTAACCTTGGTCAAAGCCTATTGGCTTTATCAACAAGTTGGCATGGTTTTGGCCCAATCCTAACTTAGTTTGACCAAAAAGACATCAAACAAGACTTTAACAATTTAACAACATATCCTGCATAATACTTTATTTTGGCAAGTCGTCCAATCTTTTGATACTTTATTTGAAACTCCGGCATGTCACCCTTTCCATCGGCATATTGCTCGATCCATCGGCATGTCAATTTTTCTACAATATCTGATATTTTAGCAAAATATCTGATCCTTCTAGCAAGATGCCCAAACTTATGTCATAAAGTTCAATCGTCCAATTCTATGCCCAATGTCCAACATAATATTTTTCTTAGCATAATTTCTGATTCTCCTACTTCGACAATTTGCCCTTGATAGTTCGAGTCTTTGGTCGATATATTTCCTATGCCGCTTCTCTCAAAAGTATATTAATTTGTAAACTCATCAATTGATTTTATTATCAAAATATAGAATTGGATCACCCTCATTATTATTTTTTAAATATCACCCTTTTTCATGTTTTAAATGTCTTGATGCTTAAGAAAGTATTTCAGAATATTATATTAAGGATTTCTTATAGTAGAACTTTAATAATACTAATGGATTTATCTAATTTCCTAGGATATTATTACTCTCCCCAAACAAGATGGTGGTTAGCGCATTCATTTGACCACTACTAGTCTTGGTCTTCAAGTGAAAAAGAGTTTCCATAGTGTTGAATTAGGAGTCTAATCTTTAGGTCAAAATTATTACTGTTAAATGACATTATCTCCCCTTAGAAGCATGTTAATTCTTCTCTTGTTAATTATTGTTGGAGTCTTTTTCTCTACATTTTCTCCATGAGGGTTTATCTTTTTTCATCGGTGATAGTATTTTTATTGATGTTATGCATGATAACTGATTATTTGATGTCCCTCTTTTATTGAAGCTAACATTTATAAATATGGATTTCAACTTTGAAAATGTTATAATTTCTACTTTGATTTAGGGTTTGTCTTTTTAGGTATTAAACCCATTTTGAATGGTATATATCAGTCTATATTAGTATATTAATACATGGTATGCTGGTGGTGTATACTGGGGGTTTGGCGAGAAAGAAAAAGAGAGAGAAGTGGAAGGGGTGATATCGAAACAGAGAAGGAAGGAAGAAAGAGGGAAGAAGTGGTGAAAGAAGAAGGAAGAAGAAGAAAGATGATGAGGAGAAAAAGAATAGTAGTAGTGTACTTGGGAAGCTACAACATTAGTAGTACTGGTGAAGCAATAATATCATCGAAGCGGCAAAAGTAACAACAACAATATCTTACTTAATGTCGAAGTTGTAGTGAGAACAGTGATGAAGTAGCAACAGTTAAGAGGTTGCTCTAGTAACACTAGTTTGAGTAAAGAGTGTTAGGTGATGCTATAGAAGGTTCTTATCCTCCCTAGAATTTAATTAATTTGTTAAAAATTATTTCATCATAGGCTTCTTACCACCGGGAGATTAGTTAAGATTGGTATTTGTGATTTTTAACTGTGTGCGCTATTGTACGGGGAAGGCATGGATATATAGGATCACTTATTTTTTTAAGTGCAAATTTGCTTGTGAAGTATAGAGTGGGTATGGAGTGGGCTAGAGATTTTGGTGTATCCTTTGCTCACAAGAATGATTAAAAACTTGAGGTTGAGAGAGGGGGAGAGCCTTACTAAAATCAGTTATTAATTATTGAGAGTCTTGATTGCCTGTGACATTTGGTTGATTTGAAAGGCCCAGACCACCTTCAAATGGAGTTAAGGGAACAATCAATTTTTTAAGTACAAAAACTCACCAAATAAATATACAAGAGCACAAATATAAGTACACAAAACTCACTGGTAATGATTTTGGAATATATTGAATTAGATAAACATCTTTATGACAAGCAAAGATAAAAACATACAATAGACAAATAACAAATAAAGGAAAATAATACCAAACTTAGTGACAACGTTTCTGGAACACAAATTATTGGCATAGCTATTAAGTTTTTGTCTTATCGTAAGACATAGCAATATGGGACCAACAAATAAAGATATCAAATGCTGCTCTCGAAGATAATATGAAATTCCACTTAAGCTATTCTTTGTAATTCTATTCTTATAAATGTCATCATGTGCTTATTCATCAAAAGTTGCAATAGGACTAACTCCCTCCTAATTGAACACGAACATCTATACTTGAAAATATTTTCTAGGAAAATAACAAAATCTTGTTTAAATTTTCTTCAAGAAATTTAAATATTACCTATTTATTTTCAACTTTTAACATAGTCAAGCGGTCAAATATTATCTCCTAATTCAACACGAAATAACTGAATACTATTTACTTTTTATTCATGAAGATTCAAATATTACTTGATTATTATGAGTTTTCAACATAATCAAGCAGTCAAAATCTAATCAATAAATGAAGCCCACTAATCTGTAGAGTGTTTTTGTTATTTAGCAAGCACTACTCTTCCTACATGATTAATGTAACAAATGAGTACTATGGACTTAAATAATATAATGAATATCCCATGGCCTAGAGGGATACATCTATATATGTTTAAACTTCTTGAGATTTTGTAGTAGCTAAAGCCTCTTGATGTGATAGCCATGTATATTTTTGAATAATCTGATCATACTTGTTTGAGGCTAAGGCAGAGAGATAAGAAAATAAAACTTCACAACTTACCTATAAAGGCCTTATTCTTGTGAAAGCTCTAATGTTCTCATGACTAACTGATGACCATAAACCATAATATCATGTCTGCAAAGCACCAGGCATGATTTCACTTGCTATAACTTGGAATGTTTTGGCCATAACTTATCCAAAAGCTAAAGGTTTGATAGAGCATATAAACATCACAAAACATGAATTATCTTTCTACAAACAGAAAGTATATAAGCCCAATATGGTTGTAGAGTTAGAATAAATTACCTTTTCTATTGCTAGTGGAACAGAGAGAAAGATGGGCTGATCAAGTACAAAAAGGAACTCAAGATGTTGCCCTCACTGATCTTATTCAGAAGACTTTTAGAGATTTATGATTCACATAAAAAAATAAAAAATCATTTTGTGTATCTAATACTATATAGAGTGAGTAGAGTGATACCAAATTTATAGATTCATCAAAAGAATACTCAAAAAGTTACGTGAATTGAAATCCTAGAGATCAATTTGTATAGCACTTTCTTCTTTTAACACAATTCTTGGTAAGGAAAGAGCAAACTGAGAATTAGAAACAAAAAGTAAAATTAAAAGTGTCTCACAAGATTTACTCATCATATTATGATTATATTTAAGCAATGTCACCTAGCAAAAACACATATTCAAGCATGATTCATAATTTCTATCTATACCGATGTACCGAGTCTCGCTCAATACAATATGCATACTAATGATATACTAGGACATATTGCCTATATGCCTAAAATGAGTTAAAATCCCTTAAAAAATATCTAAAAAAAAAAAGTTAGAATAGAATTTTTAAGATATATATAAATATAAATTTTGCATAGCTTTAGCAAAAATAATGTAAATTAGAAAATATTGTCACATTTTTTTTTCGAGCTTTGAGGAGTAGCCTTGTGGTATGTTTTAGATCATCCTTCCATTAATATTGAATTATCTAGTAGCTAAGGGGTATTGCCAAAAGTAAGGTGTTGACTATAACGAAACCTTCTCACTCGTAGTTAAGCTAAAATTCATTTGAATTCTATTGGCTATTATAGTATACTATGATTATGAGATCTACCAGATGGATGTGAAAATAATATTTTTTAATGGCAACCTCGAGGAGGAGGTATATATGATACAGCCTTGGAGATTCGTGTCTAAGGATTACCTAAATAAGGTGGTGTGTAGGTTGCTTAGGTCCATTTATGGACTAAAGCAAGCTTCCCAAAGTTGGAACATAAGATTTGATCAGGGAATCAGATCTAATGACTTCGTTATAAAGCCTTTTTCATTTTGAACAAGTTTACAAAATTTTAAAAAATACTTAAAAAATCACTTTTGTATGTCCAAAAGTATGTCTAAGTGTATCTACTATAATTATCAACAATTACAAAGGCGTATTTGCTACCTCCTAGGCTTGTTGTATCAATTGGTCCAAATAAATCCATATGGATCAATTGTAATGGTCTAGAGTGTTGAATCTCAGATTTTGATGATGAAATTAATTGATGCGTTTGTGATCTAATTTGTGTTTTGAGTGATTTAGGACTACCTTCGATCAGGAGAGGCAAATTGATTAAAGTAAAAAGAATAAAAAGTTGGGCCGGAATTGAACATATCAGAAGATTAGACGTCAGACCAGAGGAATGGTTGATGTGTTGGCAGAAGGCTTCATGCCATGAGTTTAGGCATCAAGCCAAGAAGATTAGACATTGCACTAAAGATATTGGATGTTGCGAGAAGGCAATATGCCGATTGAGCAATATGTCAAAGGAGAGGACGATGTGCTGAAGGGTCGGACGAAGCGCCGGATTACTAATGACATGCCGGACAACTTAGTATTCTTGCATGTAATAATTTATCTAGATCGAGGTAGTCTTAGTAGTAATTGTGTCGGTTTAAAATATAATTAGGCCAACTCAATTAGGAGCTAACTTGGCCCGAATTAGACTGTTTTGGGCTAATAGAAAGGCTCAAGACCCAACAGTTGGGTCAAGCGGTGGCACCTCCAAAGGCTCAATCTTCAAGACAGTTTCCAAGACTATGTCAAGCGATAGTACCACCAGACTAGGTGATGGTACCGTCGAGTGCCAAGCGATGGTACTGCCAGACTAAACGGTGGTACTGCCCAGACACAATCTACCAGCCTGTGTTAAGTAGTGGTACCTTTAGACTAGGCATGGTACCACCCAGTGTCAATATTATAGGCGGTGGTACTGCCCAGCATAAGCGGTGATATCGCTAGTATCCTAAAAACCAAGGATGAGACACTTTTAGGCTCTAACTTTGAATCCATTTAGGGTCTATAAATACCCCTCTCATCCCTGCTTAGTAAACACAAGAAATAAGAGCAAAAAGAAAGAAAAACACTGTTATAATCTTATGGGAACTCCTCTCAAGCTCTAAGTATTGGTGAAGTTTAAGAGAGGAGCTAGTGGGGGTGTAAAGGTTCTCTCCTGAACTTGTCAAAAGGAAAATCGAGTTATAAAGATAGTTGATCTTCGCCTATTGAAAGAAGATCAGTAGTGAAAATTGGTGGCCTCGAGTGAAGAGGAATCGGGAGTGGATCTAGGTCATGATGACCAAACCACTATAAAACTTGGTTTGCATTTCTATAATTGCTATTTACCTTTACTGCAAATTGCCTTACTTGTTACTACATTCACTACGCTTATAAATGAGCTATCAAGTTAAACTCATCTTTTTGATATCGATTTTTATCGAAATGATAGAATTTTAGAACCTACATGATTTTTATCATTGTACTAATTCACCCCCCCACCCCACCCCCGCCCCCCCCCC
Organism: Musa acuminata AAA Group; assembly: GCF_036884655.1. NCBI lineage: Eukaryota > Viridiplantae > Streptophyta > Magnoliopsida > Zingiberales > Musaceae > Musa > Musa acuminata. The sequence continues at coordinate 40,114,135 of NC_088349.1, forward strand.
CCTTCACCCCCCTCTTAGTGTCAACTCGATCCTAACAGTTGGTATCAAAGTCATGTTTTTCTCATTTGGTTTAACACCCAAGAGAAATGACTCTTTTCGGCTTTCAAGAGGGTCACTCTATCATTCGTCCTCTTATGTTCGATGAGACGGACTACACATATTAGAAAACTCAAATGAGAGTTTTCTTACTTTCTTTAAACTTTGATTTATGGAATATCATTGAACTTGGCTTTCAAACCCCCTCTAAACCTTTGAATGAATGGAATGACTTTGAGAAAAAAATATTTTCTTTAAATGCAAAATCTATGAATGTTTTGTTTTGTGCTTTGGATAAAAACGAGTTTAATCGGATTTTCATTTGTAAAACTGTGCATGACATTTGGCACACACTTGAAATTACACATGAAGGCATTAGTAGAGTTAAAGATTCGAAAATTAATCTTTTGATGCATGATTTCAAATTATTTTGTATGAAGCTAAGCGAAACTATTATTGATATGTCCACTCGTTTTACGGATATCATCAATAATTTAAAAGCTTTTGGTAAATATTTTTCAAATTTTGAACTTGTTAATAAAGTTTTATGATCTTATTGAAGAATAAAAAAACTTACCATTTTCCGATTGAAGAACTTATTGTGTCTTTGATGACCTATGAAATGACATGTAAAGCACATAATAAGCATAAGAACAACCTTTCAAAGAACAAGAAGGATTTGACACTCAGAACTCAAGAAGACCACTCGAGCGAAAGCTCAAGTGATGATAACTTTGAACTCTTAGCAATAAAGCTTAAAAAGTTAATGAAACAAGAATCAAAGAATAAAAATAAACTTAAAAAGAATACAACTACTTGCTATGAACGTAAGAAGTCAGGATACTACAAAGATGAGTATATAAAACTAAAGAAGAAGTTGTCAAAGAAAAAAGAAGCACTCAAGGACGAATCGAGCACATCCGAATACGAGGAGCAAACCAATAAAGATGAGGTGACCTTTCACAATGAGCTATGTAACTCACCCGAAATGTATTTACCTAATTTTGAAATTACTTGAAGCATTTCATCAGTTGTTTTTAAATTAGTTTAGAAAAATTATATATAAATTGTTAAAAAAATATTGATCATAACAATTGCATATTTTATGACAAAGAAACAAAATGTTAGATTTAAATCTATTGCTTATATATTTAATAAGATTAATCCTATATATGTTTTAAGAAGCAATAACGTGTATCTTGATTATATCCATATTGTTTTTCGATTTTAAATGATGATGTATTTTTGTATGGAAGACTTACGTAAAATCAATCATAAAATTTGATACTAAAAGAACTTGAGCTATTTTTAATCTTATAGGAATCTATCTATGTTACTTTCATTGAATTATCTGAAAAGTGATTTTGAGGATGATTTTGGATTTCTTTTAATATGATTCATTTTAATAATGAGATGATATATCCAATCGAATCATTTATCGATGTTTACGACTTGAGATGTATTTTATATGAAATATTTTTCTTAATTCTTGTATGATTCAATCTTTTAAGAAAACATTCATCCAAATGAATCATAATTATTCTTTTCACAAATTGTCCTCCTATGATTCTATTCGTTATTTACTAAAAAGGAAATTTATCAAGATTAATCATCCACGAATTGATCTTTCATATTAATATCTTTCATGTCATGATCTTTATATGACTCCCTTGTAATTATGATTTATACATCTTATCACCCAATTAATTTTTCTTGATATTCTTTATGTGACGATATAAAATTATGCATGAAATACTCATGATATTATGTTGATACACACAAATGAGAAATTATGATCATGCATGATAGGATGTAATGTAATTTGACATTTTAATACTATCATTATTTAAAATATTTATAATTTAGAATGATTCATATAATACTCATGATTTTTTTTTATAAAACGATGTGAAAGTCAACAACTATCATTTTCTAAAATGATATCTTATTTAAATTTTTCATATTGAAAGAAGATTGATACTTTATCTTTTATCATGATATAGAAATTGATATAAAAGAAAAAGAATTACAACATTGTATTCTTTCCTTCTTATTGACAATGACAAAATAAGAGAAGAATTTACTAGCTTGCACATTTTAATTATTTTGAATTTGTATTTAACAGATAAACCCGTGCAGAACTTGAAACCGTACATATGCCCTTGTGATTACTCTCAAGGGACATTTAACTTCAAATTGATACATAGACAGATAGATATGACAAGAATTTTAAAAAAGGTTAAATCTAAATCAGTACTTTTTACCTCAAATTGAGTTTTTTAAATAAATATTAACTGGAAGAGGATCTTAACATCTGAAGAGGCATATATCCTGCAATAGAATTCATAATAATAAATACAACATGCAAAAAACCTATTTAATAATTATTGTTTTTAATCTTGTATTTTAATAATAATGTGACTTGTACATGCAACCGTGAAAGATTGACCAACTCTTCTGGGAATGGATGCATTGAAACACAATCAATAAAATCTGTTGCTCTATTTCCTTGCAACAGCATTCAACTAAGACAAAAGGCAGCTTTGATTTACATATAGCTCATCTGAAATCAGCTAAAGATTTACACAACAGAAGAAAATAAATCAAAATTCTAAGCAGAAATCATAACTTTTGAAATGAAATTTTCTAATGGAAGAAACTGCATGGGGTCAAAATTTTACGAAATCTTGTCACTTTACGAAGCCATGAAATTTTAGGAAGCTATGAAATTTTGTCACGTCCATGCTTTCCTTCCCTGGAACTGCTTTCCTGACCGCCTTTGCCGCTGTTTTTTCTCTTGCCTAGAGCGAGCTACTTTTGCTCTTTTGGCAGAAAGAGGCATCTTCTTTTTATGTTCCTTTTGGCGATTGCTTAGACCACCCGTCTGTCAACAAATCGCAGATAAGCAATCAGTCTATTAATTCCAAAACAAGGTGCCTGGTTAATGCAGATACTGAGAAGAGAATGACTAATGAAGGGGAAGGAAAAGCAAAAGGAGGTAGAGAGGAAGCTTTGATTTGCAGCAGGGAGATGGGGGGTGGCAGGCGATCCTTTCCATTGTGTTAAAATTTTGCAGACTGCCAACCAACATAGGAAAAGCAAAAGGAGGCAGAGAAGAACAGGATCTACATTCCACTTGGGGGATAATTAAAGAAGATTATCACCTTAGTTGAAATGCAGATCAGAAGTGTACCAGATGCTCTGAAGACTAAAGCGCAGGATGTTAAAATAACAGCTTTTGAAAAAGCAAACCAAAAGTACTGAAGGAAACCAATTGCGAGCTTTAAAGGAACGTAGGCAAGATGTGTATCATAAAATATAGGAATGTCACTATATTTTAATCTGCACTAAAAACAAAAAATTATCATGTAACATGTCGTAAATCCAATACAGGCTAACCTTTTTTTGTTTCACAGCAGTTCTAGCCTGATACTTTCCTCTATCCTCCCTCCCAGCTCTTACTAGGGCCAGTCGTTCCTCCTTGCTAAGCTTTCTTTTAATGTGGACCTAAAGAACAATAGTTCGTTGATGATAAAGAGAATTAGTTCAACTTAGAACAACTCACAAGCTTATGACATAAAATCATAATTTAAAGTAAAGGAAATGTAATCCAAAGTAAGAATAGCTACCAGTACATTAAAAAAAAAAGCTAGCAGTACATCAACATCTAGCTATTCATCATGTACTTTTAAAAATACTCATACAAGCTCTCGTGCAGATATGCTTCCATCCAGAGATCAAAAGCATGGACCAGTGATCTCAAAAGAATCAATGCCTTGAACAACATATACAACACCAGAAATTTGCATTACAGAATGATAATATATGTGAGAGCTAAAATCGGATCAATTGGTACATTATTAAATGAGTTCATCAATTTTACATATAGTTGGAACATTACAAAAGGAGTTTATCAACCTTACATAGTCACAGAATTACCAAATAGGGAAAAGAAAAAGAAAAACATTCATACCAAGAGAAAGGATGAGAGCTCACCTCTAGCATAGCAGGATCCACTGGCTTTATACTTAATTGCTCAGAAGAGGGAATTTTGAAAGATGAGACTTTCGAGTCTATGCCCTTTCTCAAAAGACCTTGCTGAGCCATAACCAGCTTTGCTTCTTTCTTTGCCTATGAGATTCAAAAAAGAAAAAAGGCAAAGCTTATAAGATGCCTACATAGTGAGTGAATTTTGGTGATTAAAAATGTAATCAAGAATATAAGATCCATTATTTCATCGAACATTAAAAAATAATCAGAACACTAAAGAAGTTGAAGATCAAAATTCTCAGAAACACTAGCTTACGCAGATGTTACTATAACTTCATATCAGATAACATGAGCGTATGAGCAACAAAGTTCGATGAACAGTGTCAGAATTTTACTGAATCTATTTCACATAATTAAGATGAAAAGGAGCACTAAGTTTCCGGTGAACACACCTTCAACTCTTTTATACGTTGAAAATCTTCATTAGAAAGAATTCCATCTGTTTCATCTGAAGCTTTCTGTGACATCTTAGCCATTGTTAGTCTTTTAAGGGTGCGAAGACTTGATTCTGAAGTATTCAGTTGTCCAACATAATCCGCAAACTTCCTCTTCTTTGATTTGGCCTTCTCCTCTTCCTTTATTTCATCATTGTCATCACAAGCGCATTCATGATTACTGAGGTCATCATCATTGCAGATGTCATTAGAAGACTTTTTCCTTGATGCATCTAGCTCACTGGAGATATCCATATTATCATCACTAAGATCCACATCTTCTTTAGTATCACTATCATATTCATCATAGGCAGCATTCTCATCAATATCATCATCAAGATCATCACCATCATCTTCCTCCCCATCAATGTTATCACTGTTACCTAAATCTTCTTCATTTTTTTCATCTGAAACCTCATCATCCTCTTCTTCTTCATCTTCCAAAGAATCATCCTCTTTCTCTGTCTCAGCATCACTGTCATACTCATCATCCAAATCTGATGCAGAAGCCTCAGCATCAGAACTGTCAGTCATCGAGTTATCAACGTGTTCCAGCAACTCTATGTCAGGCACATCAGTAGCTATACTAACTTCTCCATATGCTTTTGGCCTTGCTTTGGGATTGACCGGACGGCCACGGTCCTTTTTGACCAATAAAGAAGGGCATATCTGAAAACAAATAAAGCTCAGAATAACAATCACAAGCTATACGTCTGAAACAAAAATTGTTAGACTGAAATACATATTCCAACCTCTCTGAATAAAGTTATCAAGGAGCGAGCTGCTGAAGAAACTGCCTTCTCATGTGATTTTTTGTACAAGACCAAGTCTTGAAGCAGATCTTCATTCATTAACTGTAAACAACCAAAATGTGACAGTTAGACAACTAGTTTCTTGTAGACATTTACAAGCTTTTACAGGTACATATCTATTTCAAGTGGTGCACTATCCTTCTCAAATAATTTTATTATTTCTCAAATTGAAGCAAAAAAAATAAAAAAAAAACAAGATTACAGTTAATTAATATGAAGATGGGTAAAATTTTGAAAAACAAAAAACATAATTATTAAGATAATTGCATCTAGAATTTGAGTAAGTAAACATTCAACGGACCCAAATCCACATTGAGTACTTTTTTGTGACAATGTATAGACGAAAAAAAATTAGAATTCCATAACAAGTATAGTTCTTTCACAGATTCAACTTCCTAGAAAATCTGAAGGCACGTTATAAAAGTTCATCATACTGTCAACATCTTGTATCTCAGATGGAGTCTGGCTAAACTGCTAATGTGACGAGATCATGCTAAAGTGACAAGATGATATATTAAGTAGGCATGAACCATGGAATTGTGATGCATCTCATACAAGATGATGCAAAGAATAAACCTGTCGCAAACAAACTTGAACAAATAATTGACTAAATGTAAAGCAATACCAAAGGCATCGTGATACAGATCTCCCTCAACATTCAGCCCAACAGCAATGGCCTGACAAGACAAATAAGAAAGTCCATGATCAACAGTTCAACTATTAACAGATGAACATGACTGAAAGTAATATCATTTTCAGCAGTACCTCTGTGCGAGAACGATCATGCACAAATTGATTCACAATTTGTTTAAATAAGGGTTCAACCGCATCAGGAGGTACTATTCAAATAAAAACAACTTCGATGAGTTCTTCTATCTGAAGAACAGAACTGGGAACAGCATGCCTTGACTATGAACGCTTAGAAAATCTACAGTAAAAAAAGCACAACCATATCATGGCAGGCCTGGACAGCTGCAGCAAGCAAATCGGTGACATCACGTTGATGAGGCTAAAAAAAAATAAATACAAATAAGTATGGTTTCAAGTTAAAATACATATAAGCAAAAAAATCCTTGTTTACCTGAACATATTTTTGAAGAAACGGATAAAAATTTAACGAGATCAGACGGTGCAATCCAACAGTTCTGGCTATTACTTTAACATCATCATCCTATCCTGCAACACAAAGTAACAACAATAGTCGACAAAAGAAAATTTCATATATCAACCAATAAATAACACATGTAGTCTAACATAGAAGAGAAATTTCATTATAAATTACTGTTATCAGCTTAGTGTACAGTGTGAACCAATCTACCAAAACATTGAAATGACATTGACTATAGCCTTTCAATATAATAAATAAAATTCACCCATTCAAAACATTCTGAATAGAGTAAAGAGCCACATATAACTTTTTATAATACATCCCTATCTTAATCACATGTAGATTCAAGTATTCAGGCCAATTTTCTAAAATATTAATGATCTCAATGGAACAGAATATCTTAAGCATGGTCTGCAGTACCGAACTGTACCGCCCAGTACGGGCGGTACGTACCGGTCCGACAGGTTATCGGTACGCGGACCACCTGTTACCAGTCCGAGTGCACTGTAGCACTGCAGCACTGTAGCAGTGCACTGTAGAATCATAGAGTCAAGATGTATCCTGGACATAACTGTTAGTGAAATTGGATAATAACTGGGGCATTGTGTTGAAATTCATAATTTCTTGAGCACACACAGATGAAAGATGGATGTCACATACAGGGTTCATGAACTAAAAAGTACTAAATGACAGTAACTAGAACTAAAGGACTTGCATTCACAGGATTTGAAGTGTATATTTTAAGTGTATATTGGTATCTAAGAAACATGTAAAAAATAATCTGCTACCCATTAAGAAATATATAGCTTTCCAAGCCACAATAGTAGTTATATTGGTCCATAAAAGTCCCATAAGAGTTGAGCACAACACTCCAAAGAACTCTATACAAGGCTGTGTCATAGTTGTATCATCAGAACACTCAAACAGTAGGTTCTTTATTGGCACTCTAGAAAAAAAGGAAAACTACAATCCAACAGACAAAATTTTCAGTTTCACAATAACTGCTATCATGATTATGATCAAATTCAAGAGATCAAGGTTTTATTCAAGTGTACAAATGACTAATATTGTTGGAATCTTCACAATAAGGTAATAGACGGATCACAAAATAACATCTATGATAGGTCATAGAAAGTGTTTTTTTAGTTCATCAGGATGGACATGTCAGTACAATACATGCCGATCAGCACGGTTTAAACATATAGCTGGAACAAGCCTTGTGCTTGATTGTGTGTTCAAGGACATCCTTGGTATAAAACGAAACACCATGCTAGTATTATACTAGCATGACATAGTTCGACAATCATCAACCACTGCTGGCAAACTTGAAATATTATCATACATCATCAAATGGTGAAACTAATTGCCATCTGAACAATCATCATCAAATATTATACCACAGCAGAACAAATTGCCTCTGAACTTCATAGTCTTTGTTATGCTAGGACTATGATGTTCAAATCAAATAACATTTTTCTCAAAATGAGAAGATTATTTCACGAGAAAATTAATGATTGATAATTTGATCATCCACAATAAATCACAATGTATTGACCACAAAAAAGGTTAGATCTGCACCAAGAAATGATCAAGTACTCATCAAACATAGTTTTAATTACTTATGTTAGATAATTCACCAAACATTATTTATATATTTTCATGATGAATAGGTTAATTATGATGAATCATGATTTATATACATCTACCTATTCTAACATTAAATAAATACCAAATTTTGTCACATTAAATAGTAAAAATTATACATTGATACATGCCCATATCCATCATATCAATATCTTGCACTTGTATCCATGACTTCATAACCAACCAACCAACCAAACGAGCATTCATTATAATAAAGAATTAAGCCTTCATAACAGTAATAAAAACAAGAAGAATGATGAAATTACTTGAATAACACCAAGAGGTCCTCCGGAAGTTCAATTGCAAGATCAACCTGAAAAAGGGTCGATGCAGTTACAAAAATACAAGTTGTTGACTTAATATGTAGACTTATTATGGGAAAAGATGAAACCTTTGCAGTAATTGTATATATCCATGGTGATAATGGTCCAAAGCATAAATCAATCAATACACATGCTGCTTTTGCCTGAAGATTGAAAAATAAATGCTTACTTAGAAAGCCAAAAAGTAAGTTGTCTATTCATAATTAAACTTGGTATGAAACCAACAAACACAAGATGATAAAAATGAAGACAGATAGCCCGCACAAGCATTAAGAAGATGACAATGACATTATTATTATCTGCAACAATAGATTAATATGAATTGTTGAGACTTTTGATAAGAATACAAATGCATGTAATGTATATCACCCAGATGCATCACTGCTGAACCTGAGAGAGAGCATGCTGGACAGAAGGATGTTTCCACAAAGAAAAACTATCATCAACTTGATTTAGGAGGCTAATTGGAGGAAGACGTGCCATCAAATGAAAGGAAATCAGAATCCATCCAAATTAATTAATATATAAACTAGTAAAAGGTGTTAAAAGTTTTAACTTAAAACAGAGACCTTTCACCTGGAAGCAGTGCTTGTATAAGTGGTAATAGGGACCAAAAATTTGAATTACTGTTAGCCAATTTACAGAACAGGAGAGGCTATCTATTCATTATAAAAGAATGTAAACACTCGACAATTTAGTTACAGAAGCAGACTCCTGGTGGCTAAAAGTTATTCCAATAGGAAAAAAACAGGATAATTAGTTTAAAAAACATTATAGGGTAGGTGATCATTTAGAACATATTTGTGAAGCACATCCAAATAAGACATGAGGACTGCCTTCTTCCGCTGCAGATATATCCAAGACATTCAAATAAGAAGCATCCCAATAATCTTCAGTTCATTTGAATTCTTCCCCAAACAAGCTCAAGTAATCAGTAGGTTGCATGTGCCTGGTTACTTCGGTTTTAACAATTTCATCAAATATTGAAGACAGACCCAACTATTCAAGTACAAAATTGTCAAATCAGATTGTAAATTGATTTGATAAGAAACCATATCCATTCACATAATATGCATGAAAAAATAATTTAATTAACATTAGTTTCTTCATAAACTTATTGTGGAATCCTCTAAACTAAGAAAGAACACTTTTGAACACGTGGAAAGCCAAAAAGCAAAAGAATTTCTATTAAGTAATATGGAACACATCATCTATAATTATTTCAATGTTTGACACAAAATATTACAGAACAAAATTCAAAGAAGAAACAGAAGAACATCTGTAACTAACAATGTGGAGACTTGTCCTTGTAAATGGCAATCCAAATCCTTTGAGAAATGGACCTGCATAGCCATCGTGTCTCTCACAATTCAATTGGAGATTCATATATGTCATTGTAGCTGCCAATAAAAAGTTAAAAAAAAAATTAACCGTTTTAGTTCATAAAGTCAAATAGAGTGGAGTAGTTTATCTCATCATGTTCCAAGGATTGTCAATCTTGATCCAACCAATTTAGAATGGTACCACCCGGTACGGGCGATACGTACCGATCCAACGACATACCAGTAAGCGAACCGCCCGCTACTAGACAGAACATGCTAGAGTGCTGCAATGCTACAGTAAGAGGAAGAAATATTTTAAACCGCTCGGTAATAGTGATACAGTGCTCCAATGGTCAAATTGACCGTTGGAACCCTTTCTTATGGTATTTAAACCCTTCTTCTCCTTTATTTCACTCCATTACATTCTCATACTCTCTTAAACTATCTCAAACTCTTTTTTTCTCACATTTGTGCTTTTCTAAATTCTACAAAACAACGATTTGTGAATTGAATCGAGGTTAATTTAGGAAGATTAAGAGGAAGAACTTTCTAATCAAGAGGTATGTTTACATAAGGATAATCCGTACTGAACTGAAATACGAACCTTGCATAAGATATTCTTCAAATCTTGAAAAAAATAATGATACTATTCTTACCTAATTTACATTGATTTTACTAAACTTATGCTATTACTATATTTATTTCTAATTTAAAAATCCTATCCTAACTTTTTTTTTTATTTTTAGGTATTTTCGGAGGGTCTTACACCTAAATTAGGTGTACCGCTTGGTACACCCTAGCGTACCGCTCGGTATACGGTACTGTACCATACCGAGCCAACCTCGAAATACTAATACGGTACGGTATTGCATACCTTGATCAAACCTATAAAATTTCACCATTAAGAACCTTATCCACATGCTGTGGTTTCCCGTCCTAACAATTATCATCCACAGAAAGCATACTTGGTTTCTTAGATGAGTAACTTACATTATGGACAATGCTAGTTCATGATATATAAGTTACACAGTCCCGATATTTGCATGTTAGTCCATAAAATAAGTCACTTAAATCAAGGATTGAAATTTTGTACCATACCAAAATTTCAAGACTTATTCGATACGGTATGATACTATATACCGAGTGGTATATTTTGGTATACCATTGTGTGTGTATATATATATATATATATATATATATATATATATATATATATATATATATATATATATATATATATATATATATATATATATATATATATATATATAGGTAAACCACACAGTTTACCTCTATGTGGGGCGACGTCGCAGATAAAAAAAAATTACGACATCTAAAAAACAAAAATATTGCGATGATGCCCGAGGCGACATTGCCCAAGAAGAGAAGAAAAAAAAAATCTTCGCTTCTCTCCGCCCCACAAGCCGATGCCTCTTCTCCCGCGCACAGATGAGAAGTCGTCGACAGACGAGGAGAAGAGAGGTGACATCTAGGTTCTACCTTTTTTTCCTATTTCTTTCTTCGTCTTCTCCCTCGATCACCGTCGATAATAACACCTCAATCGATAACGATAATGCCTTAATTGATGGTACCGCTCGATAGCGGGCGGTCCGTGTACTAGTCTATTGACGGACCGGTATGTACCGCTCGGTACGAGCAGTATCATTCGATATTGCAGACCTTGATTTAAAAAACTAATAGGCACTTTAAATGTTAGAATTAGGAACAGAAAACTCTATTTCTCATAATAACTGGAGAGGTCAATATATGTTGCATCAATTTATTGTGACGGACTAGTCTTACCATGAAATAGTTAGGATCATGCTTATGAGTACTAACATATTTTCAACACTGGCTTTTTATGGCCTTAAGCAACCCTCCACCTTTTTCATTCGGGCTTGGGACCGACATTGGCGGTGTTAGAAACATTGGTACTCATAACAAGAAATCAAGTAAAGAAACTAATTTTCTTTGAGAAAGATCAAAATTGAAACACCTAGAAGGAATTTAAAAGTGACAATTGTAGATTCGAAAAATAAGTATACTTCTGTCTAATTAGACAACAAAGAGGCTTTTGAATCATGGCACTACTCGCTTTTTTAAACCAAACAATGAGAAACATTTTTTTGCCAACACATAAAAACATAAGAAAGTTTGTTTTCTCTATGGCTATGATTTTGGTGGAGAAAGGGGGAAATTAAGCATAGCCATCTCTGAACATATCACTAACCTATGACACAACGACTTCCAATGCAGAAAATCCTAGAGAAAATGAAGTTCTTGATTGAGGCATTCACATCAACATAATAACTCTACTAGATTGAACATGTTTCATCTTGTTTACAACTAAGCAAAAATTTATTTATGTCTAACACATACTTATATAAGATAAATTTGTCCATTTAAATTTGTTCCTCCTAACCTTGCCTCCTGCCTAACGTTCAAGGTGAGAACATTTTTAATTAACCTAGTCTATTGGTACTCCATTTGTGGTAAGGAAACCCAACTATATAAATATTTATCCTATTTGTTTCATGAAAGATGCAATCTTTATGTAACTTTTATTCAATTTTCAGATCCATATATCAACTGGGTAGCTTGTCCTAATATCTTAATGAGGGAATGCCTTGGAAGATCAAGAGATAGCTCCATTAACAAGTGTACTAAAATAAAAAAAATCAGAAATTAAGAAAATACGGGAAGACTCTTTCAGATAATAATTTATATAAAAGAAGACAATTAAATTGATTACACTATCATGGACTTGAGTTAAAGAGACATATATTGTAATACAAAAAAAATGTTCAAATTTTGTCACACCATCGAGGAATTAAGTTATATCTTTTTTCTTGTTGTGATCAATTGCAACTTTTATTTCGGCATATCCTAAGAGTTTTGCAAGAATATATAGAATTTTTGAAACTTGAATCATATAATGTAAACCAGGGTTTGCCGTACCGAGCCGTACCGCCCGGTACGGGCGATACGTACCGGTCCGACAGGTTTTCGGTACGCGGACCGACGGTTACCGGTCCGAGGTACTGTAGCACTGTAGCAGTGCTACAATACTCGGTACACCTGGGTGTACCGCTCGGTATACCGTACCGTACCGTACCGGTACCGAGCCCAAGTCGAAATACCGGTACGATACGGTATTGCGAACCTTGATATATACACCATCCCCTTCTTGCAGTGCTACAGTACTCGGTACACTCAGGTGTACCGCTCGGTACACCTGGGTGTACCGCTCGGTATACTGTACCGTACCGGTACCGAGCCCAGGTCGAAATACCGGTACGGTACGATATTGCGAACCTTGATGTAAACTATCCGTCCGACCCATTATTTATTTACTTTTGTCTAGATTAGTTGACATAAACTAATTAGACATCTTGTTTCTGTAGGATTTCATTCCAATACATACATTTTTAGTTTAGCAACTTAAGATCCAATATACAAAAGCCAAAAACTTATAATGAATAACAAATATATGTTCAGGACAAGGATTATAATGAATAATAAATGTATGTTCAGGACAAGGATTGAAATTTCATACCATATCGGAGTTTTGAGATTCGCTCGGTACGATATGGTACTGTATACCGAGAGGTACATTTGATATATATATATATATATATATATATATATATATATATATATATATATATATATATATATATATATATATATATATAACATAAAAAGGGGCGATTGCCTCGTCATTTCTTCTCCCACGCGGGCAAAAAACCAAGCGACCTCCCTTTGTTTTACTTATAAATTAACATATGACTTCTAAATTTTTTGGAAAATCAGTTCACTTAGTATACCAATAAAATGCATTGAAGTAATTCTTGAAATAATTGAACTCTTCAAAACAATTTGCAATATTTCATTAACAAATTCAGAAGGCTTAAGAGAGAGAGAGAGATGGGGGACCAATTCACTAATTCAAATGAAAGTAAAGTGTGTGTTTAAGCTAAGCTTCTGGTTCGAATGATACATTGCCCCAAGATGTAAACGTTCAGAATCTTACGAGTTCTTCCTGCATTCTTTCATTTTGTTAGTTCATTTTTGACAAACAATATCTAGCATATCAGCTTGGATATATAAATTTGTCCACTTTTGGAAAAAAAAAGTACACTGGTTGTTCATTCATGTACAAATTCTCTCAAATTTTTATCCAAAGTGGGAGGCTTCAAGTCAAACACTAACAAGCACCTAGTAGATGGATCTTTTCTAGATGGCTCCACGTCAAGCACGAAATATTCAAACCATTTGAAACACGAGGGAAACAAAAAAAATCTGACCAGTATGAATAACTATTATTCTGGATAACAAGGGTGAGCTAAGCATATGTGCATTAATAAAAAAAATACTAGATGATCTCATTGGTAATTTGTCAGACATTCATTCTCTTGTTCTTCGATACATAATTTCACAACATAAAACTGATTTCTAGTTTTACAATTCAAACACCAATAACCACTAATCAAGAGAAAAAGAAGGTTGTATATACCAGGGTCTATCGTACCGAGCCGTACCGCCCGGTACGGGCGGTACGTACCGGTCCGACAGGTTGTCGGTACGCGGACCGACTGTTACCGGTCCGAGAGTACTGTAGCACTGTAGCAGTGCTACAATACTCGGTACACCTGGGTGTACCGCTCGGTATACCGTACCGTACCGTACCAGTACCGAGCCCAGGTCGAAATACCGGTACGATACGGTATTGCGAACCTTGGTATATACACCATCCCCTTCTTGCAAAGGAAGCACGCACCTGGCCATGAGCTTCTTGTTTGTCTTGATCAGGCTCTGGAGTTTCCTGAGGATCATCAATCTCCACTGCATTAGCCTTGTCCATAAGGCCAATGATAGTTTACAAGATGTACATGACGATGGCCAGAGGCACAGAGGTAGAGGTGTTGGAAGGGATGGTACCTTTGGTGATGGAGACTTCAAATGCTTACCCAATATTCATTTTGTTTCTCCATTACATCCAACAAGATCATCAATATATCATTAAAAAAATGATGACTTAAATAATTCAATTGGAATTATCATGTCAAATTCAAACTTGGTACCACATGTGATATTACTGGAATCATAGTAAATAATCACAACCGTTGCTACTACCTTAATCTCAGTAAACAAATAGGGAAGTTGGAACAAGAAATACCAACTCAAAGGTCGGTGTTATACTTACAAAAGGAAAATTTCAGATATAGTGCTTGGATGCTGAAACTTGTGGTAAATGACCACAACAGCAGAATTGAAAAAATACTGAAATAGTAGCCATGTCATTAATTGGTGAACATTTATATGAAACATAATAAGCTTGTCTATCAAGCTCATGAACATTGCTACTACTCTTCTACAGCTACAACTGATTCAGCAAGATAAATCCCATAGACTGAAACAATCACAAATCAGAACCTTCAGATTCAATGAAGATCCTGTTAATCGGAAGGACCCGAACTACTCCACTATCACCATAATGAAGCATTTGTGAACTATTGATCTAGTAAGCTAACTTCCAAAATTTAGAACCTGCATTATATCCCATTTGGCACCAGTTTTCTAGCCCTATCTTAGGATCAGAAGTGTATCTATGTTGCAGAAGACCTAGTCTATTCATGGAAAGACATGTAAATTTGATATTTTTATTCATTTCACAGGGAAAAACATAATTAACAGAATTACAATGCCTCACCTTTATCAAGCTCATAGATTTATTTGTTTGGTATCTCTTTACTATTATGAAATATACTGTGGTTTACAGTTCTCTTAGGTTGAAATAACTGCTTTCTACAGAAATTATGACGCATCTTACTAAAATCAGAAATGCATTGAAGTAATTCTTGGAATAATTAAACTCTTTAAACAAGTTTGCAATATTTCATTAAAAAATTCAGAAGGCTTAACAAAGACAGAGAGGGGGGACCAATTCACTAATTCAAATGAAGGTAAAGTATGTGTTTAAGCTGAGCTTCTGGTTCGAATGATACATTGCCCAAAGATGTAAACGTTCAGAGTCTTGCGAGTTCTTCCTGCATTCTTTCATTTTGTTAGTTCATTTTTTACAAACAATGTTTAGCATATCATCTTGCATGTTTAAATTTGTCCACTTTTGGGAAAAAAAAAAGTACATTTTTTTGTTCATTCATGTAACCCAAAATAACTAAAATTGAAAAGCCCTTGCTTTTAACTAAAAGTCTTAGTCACTAAAATTGGTTGCCATGTTGGCAAACTACGTAGTTGTCTTGCAATAAAATTCCACATGTTACCAGAAATAAAGTTAATGCCCATAAAAATGAATCAGAACTACTCTTGTAAACAAATTGAAATAAACAAAATACACACCAAAAAATAATATTTTCAATCTCAGTCCGATATCGGTTTCAATAATATATCATAGTAGTATGGTACTGGTATATAAGATAGTATACCAACATGTTCCACCTGGTATACAAACAAGTTGTTAGTCATTTTTTATCATTAACAAATTTGAATGAAAGAGAAAGAGATACTATAATCCAAAGTCCAAATAATAGA
Source organism: Musa acuminata AAA Group (assembly GCF_036884655.1). Taxonomy (NCBI): domain Eukaryota; kingdom Viridiplantae; phylum Streptophyta; class Magnoliopsida; order Zingiberales; family Musaceae; genus Musa; species Musa acuminata. Next base: position 40,130,419 of record NC_088349.1, read on the forward strand.
TTATAGACATCATCAAACATCATTAAGATCTTTATTTAGAATGTGATATTTTAGACTAGAAAGAAAACTTGGTAGATCTATTCAAATTTCAACTATGCTTCTCTTGCGCTAAAATTTGAGCTCTAATACTGTTTTATATTTATAAAATGACCTTTTCAACTATGCATCTCCCTTCCTCTAAAATATAATCTCTAACAAAATGGCAACAATTAACAACTTTTATATTTATTAAATGATAACTGTATTTTTTATAATTAATTCTTAATGAAGACACACAAAATGGCAACAATTAACATATTTTAGCCAATTAACAAGTATTCCTAATCACCATATTCTACCTTTTGTAAACTTTATTTCAATTACATCTATTTTTAAAAAAATCAAAATGTTCATTCCTTAAAAGCTAAGTAATGCATTACATCAAAACTAAGGAGACATGTTATCATTGATGCAATAGGTGTTTGAGGACAAGGAAATTAGTAGAGATCCTTGATCGAGTGAACTATGTTTGTCTGAGTTAATGAAGTTCAGGTAGAGGCCCAGTAGGCACTCGTCATGTCCCTTATTAGATAACTATGTTTTGGATCGAATAGGTGTAGTCTATAGGAATGCCCTTGAAGATTTTGATTGTGTGATAAACTATTATGGACTTTCAAGATTTAAGGAAAATATATTCTTAGACTAAGACAACTTTTGTGAAATTTTTAATTTTCATAAATTTGTAAACATTTCTCTAACATCTTTATCAACATAAGTAGATTTTTAATTTTCCATGTTTTTATTGTGTTAAATCTTATTTAAACATTTTTCAGACTGCTTTCAATTAAATCATATTTTCCTAATTATTTTAAATATTTTATATGTTTTGTTTGTGTTATATGTTTTTGTCAACTTCTTCTTAATTGTTATCAATATTTCTTTCTAAAATTATCTATTATTTTTTCTCATGACAAAGGAAATTTAGTTATACTCTCAATTTGGTGGCAAATTTCATTACGCAGAACAAAATAATTTGGAATTTTACCTCAAACAACTGTACTATGTTTAAAAGTCATAAAAATTAATTTATGTACTCCAAATTATTTTCCTCAATATTTTTTTCATGTTTCGATTTTAGATAGCCATAATTAAAGTAACCAAGGTATATTGACAATAAGGATTGATGTTATTGATGTTCTGCCTGAGTTGGTATGATATATTGACAATAAGGATTGACGTTCTAACAGAGTCAATTTGACAACATCAATCCGATCATTTACTAGCATTAATTAATATATTGTATATTCCTAAAGATTTCAACTAACAATTTTTGTATTTTTGTGTTATATCACATCATATTGCGTTAGAATTAGTACCAATATTCAATTCATTCATGGAAGTTGGAAAGTACATGAAAAGCAAAAACAACTACATACAAACATAGCATACAAATCCAAGAGGGACGAGCATACGGGTCAACGATTAAGTTTTGATACCATATTCCATGAAAAAATAAAAGAAGAAAAACAACATAAAGAATTACAGGGCATGACAATTTGCTTTATAAACAATAGAAGATGTTCATCAAAACTAAGTAGCTAGCTTCCTATTTAGTGATAAAAAATAATATGATATGAGCCAAAAGTGTCATGATTCAGTTATACATCTACTTTTATACCCAAATCTAGTGATTCTACAAAGCCTAACCTATGGAGACTAAAAATAAAAGTTTCAAATTACCATATCAAAACGTAACTGATTGAGTGTACCTTCAAAATGTATGGATAAGTACATGTGTTTTAACCTGATTAAGAAGCATCTTTTATTGAGATATCAGTTGAATGCTGCACAAATATGTTCCAATTAACAACTAGCTTTGTACGATACCTTTATAATTTGCTTTGCTAGTCATTTCAATTTGAGTGAGATTTTATTTACACTTAATATTTCACATTGTACATTTACCATCATAGAATTACAAATTAATTATTTTAGAAGTAATAACATGATAAGCAAAAAGGACCGTAAAAATTACACAAGGATGTTCTTTGAGTATCGAGTTGAGTAAAGTCAATTTAGCTAAAGCATAGCAAACAATATAAAATGCCACATTATAAAACCTTATTAACTATAGTAATAATTGCATCATAAATGCATAAGAACTTCTTGCTAACAACACATAAAAATTTATAGTTCCAATGTTAAGGGCACAAAATTGCAGACTTGACTTCAGCAACATTTCAAGAGCTCATGTAAATCTCTCAATTTGGATAAGTGAACATAAACAAAAACTTCGGATCAGTGAGCATAACTAAAATCTTGATCACAAGTACTACAAAATGCTATTGGAAGTTGAATCTAGACAACATAAGACCTAATAATCAAAGAAAAAACATTCTACCAAGTGACACTATCCCATAATTCCATATCCACATATTGCAATCGCCATCATCTGAGAAATGACCAAGCTGAAACCATCAGCAATTGAGTCCCAAATTTCATTAAGACAAACACACCAACATTAACACCTAAAGGTCGAGGAGAGGTCATAAATCATTGGAATTTATCTGTATTAGCATCTACTTGATAGCAAATTTTGAAAATAAAAGAGAAACAACCCATATTAAGTGAGTGTCATCTGGTTACTAATCCTTATCAAGCTATGACAAATAACACTCACCATGAGAGAACTCTAAGATCACAAGAAAGGTAGCTTTGCATTTAATATTCCATTTAAAATCACAAAAATATTTAAAGATGGATATTTGTCTTCATGATTTCTTACTTCTTGAGATTCTCTTCAATTTTTTTTAAAAAAATTCTGACCTAGTTCCTAGCTCAGAGCAACATTAACATAACCAAAAAAACTGATAGCACCAACACTTGAGAGTAAATAAATCTAAATCACCATTGTTGAAATTGTATGACACTCAATGGTTATAACCAATCATACAGCATTTTAGAAAATAATAGTAGCTACCCATGATATCTTCACTTCTTGTTGTTGTTGGTACAATGAACAATCTGAATCTTGAACGAGGCAAATACACAGAGATGCACAGATTACTAAATATGGCATGTCACGTAAAACTAGATAACTGACATCAATAAAATATTTCCTATATAAGATTAGAGAATGGACTACATAACAGCAGAAAAAAAATATCTCAGATAGATTTATTTTCTGAATTTCTATATTCATAACCAAGGTCTGCAATACCGAATTATACTGCCCGGTACGGGCGATACATACCGGTACGCAGACCGCCCGCTACCGGGCGGTACATTCAAAAAAATCTCGTATCGAACGATACGATGTAATATCAAGCGGTAATGGTCAATTTCGATCGTTACCACACTGTAGCAGTGCTACAGTGCTCCAACGGTCAATTTAACCATTGGAGCCCTTTCTCATTCTATTTAAGTCATTCTTCTCCCCTATTTCATTATACTCTCTTAAACTCTCTCTCAAACTTTTTTTTCTCTCCTAAACTCTACAAAACAACGATTTATGAATTCAATCGAGGCTAATTTGGGAAGATTAAAAGGAAGAGCTTTTTAATCAAGAGGTATGTATTCGATTTCTTTAATTAGAGAGTAATTAAGATCTTTAAGATTATGATTAATGTGTTTCATGCATATTAAATATTGAATAATATTTATGATAGTAAAATAAGTTTAATTAAGTTTTATTAAAGTTATTTAATGCTGTGATTAGTCATTTTAATGATGATTTAATCGAAATTTATTTGATTTTATATCAATTCAATGTATTTAATACCTATTAGGGTATTTGTCATGTTTATAGTGTTGAAAGAGACGTAATTAGTGAAAAATTAACTATGTTAATCGTATAATTAGTGTAGATAAATGATGATTTTATCATAATTTAAATCATATTGGATTAAAATTACATATTTGAATTATATTGATCACATTGACCTCCAATTCTAAAACGAAGATTCAGAGCCAATGTTAGATTGGGTGGAGACCCGTCGTTCGTTTTGGTGGTAAAATCAACAATCAGGTATATCTACATATGTAATTATTTAATTAATTTGAATTTTAGAGTTTATATTGTAATAAAATAGTCTAACAATTCAAATGATTTTTTTGTAGATATTTTAATCTATAACGGGCTGAAATACGAACCTCGAACAAAACTACCTTAAAGCCCGAAAAAGATATGTGATACTATTCTTACCTAATTTACATTGATTTTGCTAAACTTATACTATTACTATATTTATTTATAACTTGAAAACCCTATCCTAACTTTTTTTTTTATTTTCAGGTATTTTCGGAGACATCTAGAAATGCATACTTAGAGCAATGAGGAAACTATTTGCTGTCTCATGTTCAAATGTGGGAAAAAAAACAATTTTGAAAAGTGGAGCCAACAACTGAAAGTCCGATAGCTAATCGTGCGAAGTCTTTAAGTGACTCATCAATAGCGAAGGTATTATGTTCAGTACCTTTACATGCAAATCCAACAAGGTAGGAAAACCTATATTATTAATATGATAAATTGTCAGTTTTTAAATGATAAAACAATTAGTTAAATATCAGCTACAGAATATATAGTCAGAATAGTGCAAAGTGGAAAACACACAAATAAAGGAGAAAAAACAAAGTCTAAAGGAATCAAAATGTGTCTAAAAATATTATCAATGAATGATCTATAATAAAGAGAAGTATCTAAAATGCAATTCCAGAATTTGATAGGTCTTTTTTTTGCTTTCTTACGGAACAGAGAGACTAATAGAAGTCACAATTCTTTGTTAGTAATGAGTAATGACAACTAATTTGTTCGAAAGATTATGGAATGTTATTATTGATGAATAATATAACAAAAGGAGAAAAAACAAAGTCTAAAGGAATCGAAACATGTCTAAAAATATTATTGATGAATGATCTGTAATAGAAGAGCAATATCTAGAATGCAATCCAGAATTTGATAAGATCTCTTTTTTTCTTTCTTACATAACAGAAAGACTAATAGAAGTCACAATTCTTTGTTAGTAATTATAACTAATTTGATAAAAAGATTACAGAATGTTAAGAGGCAGGCCAGAAGTTAGACAAGAAAGAGAATTAATTAGTGCAGTAGACTTTTCAATGATAAAATTTGAGAAACCACCATAGATACTTTCTAGTAAAGGAGTAACCAAAATATTCAACAAAGAAAGGATACTTGAACATGATTCTCAAATTCCAGTAAATGAAACATCAATGCTCTAAGTCTCTTTGTCCCTGAATGATTAAAAAAAGCAATGTGCCTTGATCATAACATGAATGAAAGGTAAGCCTCAACATATGACTGAAGCATCACAAATGTCAATCTATGAGAAAATTGTTGGAGGTGAAATATCTTTAAGCATGAAACAATTTGCAAAGGTCGGAAGTTGGAAACAAGAAATACCAACTCAAAGGTCGGTGTTATACTTACAAAGGCAAATTTCAGATATAGTGCTTGGATGCTGAAACTTGTGGTAAATGACCACAATAGCATAATTGAAAAAATACTGAAATAGTAGCCATGTCATTAATTGGTGAACATTTATATGAAACATAGCAAGCTTGTCTATCAAGCTCATGAACATTGCTACCACTCTGCTACAACTACAGCTGATTCAGCAAGATAAATCCAAATCGAAACCTTTAATGAAGATCTTGTTAATCGGAAGGACCCGAACTACTCCACTATCACTATAATGAAGCATTTATGAACTGTTGGTCTAGTAAGCTAACTTCCAAACTTTAGAACTGCATTATATCCCATTTGACACCATTTTTCAAGCCCTATCTTAGGATCAGAAGTGTATCTATGTTGCAGAAGACATAATCTATTCATGGAAAGACATATAAATTTGATATTTTTGTTTATTTCACAGGGAAAAACATAATAAACAGAATTACAATGCCTCACCTTTATCAAGCTCATAGATTTATTTGTTTGGTATCTCTTTACTAGTATGGTATATACTGTGGTTTGTAGTTCTCTTAGGTTGAATAACTGCTTTCTACAGAAATTATGACACATCTTACTAAAAACAAAAAATTTTAGGCTTGGATTTCACTTTTGAACTTATCTTTATTTTCGAAAAATTTCAAATTGAAAATTATTCATTTCATGAACAGTTTTTTAAACAATATCTGAGTGGTTGATCAACAGTCTTTTGATTGTCAAACACAATTCTAGTTTTGCAACTCCACAATTTTCTAAATTATTTCACCCTCTAAACAAAATCCTGAGATGCTTTAGTATCTTTGTATATGCAAATAAACATAAAAAAAATACTATTTCAAGTGAAATGAAGTACTCCGTAGTGAAATAATATCTACACCAAATAAAAGTTTTCACGGGTTCTAGAATGGTCCTAAAAGAACATAAAAAATCTGAAAGCTAATGGATATTTTAGGGAACCTTTAGTCACCCAAAAAATAAAGACATAAGAAGTTACATCTTAGATCAAAATTATGCATAGATCTCTTAGTTGTTGAATATGATTATAGTTGTGCAACACCATAAGTTTCCATATTTTCACCCTCTAAGCAAATCCAAAGATGCTTTAATATCTTTGTATCTGTGAATAAAGATTTAGCAAAGACACCATAGCAAGATTTTAAATTCATCATGTGAAAGTACTTTGATCTGGCAATAGAGCTACACAGTTCAATCTTCAAAGTTTCTAAATGGTCCTAAAAGAATATAAAATTCTGAAGTTCAACTTATATCATAGGAAACCTATAGTTCGAAAAGAAAAAAGAAGCATAGGGTCATAAGCAATTACCTCTTATAATGCATAGATCTCACGATTGTCAAACACACTTCTAGATATGCAATGTGATGTCTTCATGTGATAACTAGGCCATATTGAATGTTATAAGAAATCTCAACTCAAAAAAAATGGAAAAGGAAATCTGAAGTTTGTTATACGGTTCAATCTTCAAAGTTTGTTTTGGCAATGTGAAATCTTCATGTGATACTTAAGGCCATATTACAAGTGCTTTGTTTTGGCAATAGAGCTACACAGTTCAATCTTCAAAGTTTCTTTATAGTCCTAAAAGAATATAAAATTCTTAAGTTTAACTTATATCATAGGAAACTTATAGTCGGAAAGAAAAAATAGAAACATAAGGCCATAGGCAATTACCTCTTATAATGCATAGATCTCTCGATTGTCAAACACTCTTCTAGGTGTGCAATGTGATGTCTTCATGTGATATCAAGGCCATATTGAATATCATAAGAAATCTGAACTCAAAAAAGAAAAAAAACAATAAGCATCTATCAGTTTGATCTAATTATGCATGATTAGCATACACAACAAAATATATAGTCTGCACAAAAATTCTCAAACAAAAATGAGACAAAGATAGTAACTTACAAAAAAGAAACACAAGAGAAGCAAATTAAAATCACTTTAAACCACATAATTAGATTATAACAATTGGGCAAAAATTATAGACCACATGTTTCATCAATTGGGCAATAATCATATCGATAACTATGAAATGATAAACAATAAATAGGAAACAAAAATCAGACCCGTAGCTGCAATGATAGTCATGTTGTAAATAAGCCTACTAAAATGCTGTAAAAGGCTGTAAGGTTTCTAACTTACCTTAGGCGGTTGCGCTCATATTTGAAGATCTCGAATCCATGCACTTGTATGAAAATGTACTACCTCTTTGACACCACGAAACTTCCCATCGCAATGTTACCAACAACAGATCTTCATGCCAAGCACTAGAGAAGTCTTCCATTTGGAATCTTAATCATTTCCACCTATCCACCTTTTCATCTTATGATGACATTAAATTGGGCAAAGGGCAGTTCAGGTTTTGTTATTTTGGGAGTCTCAAAGATATTCCAAAACTTGACTGTCTCATCTGCTGCTGCAGAAGCTACTACACCTCCCAGTGGACTCCCAGCCAAGGAAAGAACCCGGGATGAATGACCGGAAACCTCAGCCACTCTCGTCATGGATGGGTAATTCCACAAGGTGAGTTGATTGTTCGGCGAACCATGGGAGGTCAGTAATTCAGATTTGTTTTTGTCCCATAGCAATGCACAAACTTCAGAGCCAGCATCAATCGAGTTCAAGCAAGCACCGTTAACGGTGTTCCAAAACTTAACGCAATGATCATTGCAACCTCCACCAGAAGCCAGCAGGTTGCTTCGAGTTGGGCACCAGTCAACGGCCTTCACAATGGAAGTGTGGCTGCTGATCCTGTGAAGCCATTGACGTTGACGTGGATGGTCACGTGAGACAGGCATGCAGGCATCCCATATGTGCACTAGTTTGTCCTGCCCTCCACTCGCCAAATACCGCCCTGACAACACGGACCATTTAAGACTACAAACTCCACGCCGATGCCCATTATAGAAACAGATGAACATGTCATCCTTTCTAAAGTCATAATCAACAACAGTGCCATCAAATCTTCCGACTGTCAAGATTGAATTACTTCTCCACGCAAGTGACAACACAGGGGCCTGGTTCTCATCTTCCATCCCATCCACGACATGTCCTGTTGCTGGATCAATCAGGGATAAATCTGAATTGCCAAATGCGACAGCAAGAACTGCACAGTCTGGCGACCAGCGGATGCAAGTGATAGGTTCTCTGTCTTCTACGGGTTGTAGAAGCTTAGTCGACTCTTCTGCAGCGTCCCAGAGATACACTGCGTCCTCAAGGCCAATCGCCAACACATTATTGCTTCCCCAGTCGAGGAGATTCAAAACATTATCATCCAACAAGCCGTGGATTACCAAAACCCTCTCTGGTTCTTTAGGGATTCGCCTCTGCTGCTTCTTCTGCGGCCGAATGGGCTCGTCAAACTCGGGCAGCTTGCTGGCCGACGCTTCAGGTGCAGTCTTGAAAGCGAGGATACGAGACCTGTTCTTCAAAATGCACTCGTCAAGAAGCTTTTGGTACGCCACGCTCGATGGGGATTCCCTCGAACCTTCACGCTGCGGTCTCGAAGGCCCCGTTAGGGCAAAGCGTGCGTAGTCCATGTCCATCGCCGACCGGAACGGGATGAAGCGGTCGTACTCCACACGCCTAGAACGCGAAGAAGACATATTTTCCAATCGAAACCAGAACGAGACTGGCTAGGTGACGAAAAACGATCGAGAAAACCAGAAAGATCGATCTTCCCACAAGAAAGTCGACAACCAAGAATCGATTAAAAGAACCCCAAGACCAACAAAATTTCTGAACCCTAATCAAAATTTCGACGGATGAAGAACCAAGCGAAACGAAACAAGAGAAAAAAAGAAAGGAATGAGATCACCGCAATAAAAATCGAAGGGAAGGACCCTCGCAGCTGTGCCCGTTCGTGTTCGTCGGAGAGCAGTTCCGACCTTCGCAGAACGACGAGATCGCCGAGAGTCGAGAGTCGAGAGCCGAGAGCCGAGAGTCGACACCCGAGCGCGCGAGGGGAGAGAAGTTGTTGTGATTGCAACAGAGTGGGCCCTCGGGTTATATAGATGCTACCCAGTCCAAGCGTTACATTCTAAAATCGTTCCGTTATATTTACCCAATCTACGTAGCGGGTAGTTTGACATCACACCATTATATACAGCTATCATCTACGTTAAATTTGGTGTACCTTATTCTTTTTGAATTTGTATGTTAAAGAAACAAGACGTGACATTTTTTTATTAATATAATGAGATTTGATATTCTTTTATTTGTCACTAAAAAAGAAGATTTTTATTTTAGGATATTTTAATTTTTAAATAATATCTATAAACTGATAATATTTTTATTAATACACTAGGTTTTGAGTCTCAAATTATAATATATCTTATTTTTTAATTTTAAATTTAGTACAATATTCATTCACATAAATTATGCATCTAATTAATCCAAAAAAGATCAAACAGTGAACAATTAGACAAAACTAGAAGTAAATGCTGACCATTCTCAATTTAGATGATAAATAGTTAAATGCTTGAATTATTAAGAAAATATGACAATTAATCATTTTTAATTATATTAATTTATTATTATTATTCTAACCAAAATTCATTGAAAGTTCATCTTAAATTGTTGGAGTAAAACAATGATATACAAATTTTGATGAAGAAACAAATAAGATATTAAAATAATAAAAATAAAAAGATAAAGTTTAGAAAGAACTTAAAGACATGTAATCAATGTCTTAATATGAAAAACTCATCCTTACATATCGGATTGATCGAGATTCTAATCTCAATATTTAATCCATCTTATCTTTGTGAACATAAATAAATATTATCATAGAGTTAGTTAACTAGCCTCTCTTACCATATCAAGTAGCAAAAAAAATAATAATAATATTTTTTAAAAATAAAGAGGAGAAATTGTATTGAAATATGAATTAATAAACTATAACCATTTACAATTCTATATATAGAGCCTAAAAAGCATCCTAAATGTCATAACTGATATTGTTGTAAGAGATATCCTTTCATTAAAATATCTTTTATGCATATCAAGATTATCTTTACATAATTTTAATTTTTAAAATATAATACTAATAAAATTATATTTATTTATAAGATAAGATCATTGGAAAAACTTTTAATTTTTTTCTTTTTACTTGGAAAATGATGACTTCACTAGATTATGTAAAAGGCTAAGATACTTTTCTCTCCCTTTATCAAAAGAAAATAGAAAAATATCAATAAACCAAATACGACTATAATGATATATTAAATAATAAAATAATACTTTTAATTAATATCTTAATAAATATAGTATGAATTATTAAAAATATAATAGTATTGTCAAGAAATAATCATATAGGTTGTTGTTATTAGATATCAATTTAATTTTCCTTAAGTCATTTTTGCTATTTTTGACATAATTTTGATTAAAATGTGTTAGAACGGATAAAAGAGCAAAAAAATTAAATTAAATTTATAAGTTATGAAATCCATAAAGTAGATTAGAAAATATTTATAAAGAGTATAAAAGAGTTTATAAAAGGTAGAACCAAAATATATGAGATACATTAAATAGATTCCACTACTTCACAAATTTATAAAATTATTATAATTTTATTTAGCTAAGGTAATTAAACTCCAAATCAAAAACATTCTACATGAAACCTTTATAAATATTTTGTAGATTGTTTCAGTTTTTAAAACTTTGATAAAAATTTATTGGTTTTTTTACCTTTTCATCACATTTTAACTTGATATGTTAAGAGAACTATTTAGACTTTGGATCACTTAAAAAAAATATATATTATTATCCAATTAGAATACTCTTTAAAAGATCCATAATTTGTGAAAGAGGTTTTGGGGGAGATAGATATAAGAGTATTATTATTAAATAAAAGTAGAAAAAATATCATTTCCAGAATTCTTTATTACAAATTATCATTAAATTAAAACTAGGATGCTTTATAAAGTGATATTATAAGCACTAAAATTAGAATGTCTTATGAAAAGATATAAAAAGCCATGTAGAAGTTTTTGTTGTACAAAGCTGATTGCAAGCTTGTATGAGTACATTTTGTGATCATTAGTATTCTTTTATATTACAAATAATGTTATTTTTATCATAATATGAATACCTAGAAAAGAGGAAAAAAGATGATCATATGAAACTAACCAGAGCTTATCTAAGTAAGATTTTCTTTTTAGGCAAGATTTTGATTTTTTTAAATAAAATAATTGAAGGTAAAATCCATCAAACAAAATTACATATGTAACAAAAATCATCATACCACCTAAAATGGTATAAAATATATTATGCATACTAGTCTAGATCAGTATGCGAATTGCTTTTGTTTTAAGTGATATAATCTAAATTATATATGAAAACCTTAGAATCACCATATTTCTCATTATGTTGTTGTCATTGGATGGTGCTTACCCATTAGCCATCATTTCTCTCTTTGGTACATACTCTCTTCTTATCCTTCTCTTCTTTCTTCATGTCATTTCTCACTACTTTGTCTCCTCTTCCTCCTCCCTCCTTTGATCCATCTTCTTTCTTCTTTCTCCTTCACGGCTTCCTATTCTTCCTTCTTCCCAATCCAACACAAATTGATATTGGACAAAAGCATATTATTGGATTCTCTTATATTAACAACTATATAAATGCTTTTATGTTCAACATGACCTCTTTTGAGTTTGGCTTCTCAAATTGGATTCTCATATTATTGGATACTTCAATCACCATCATTTTGTGTTTGTCCAATGATCTTATATAGTATAAGGTTTATATATTTTATTTTCATATACAAAATATTTAAAAATATTAAGGCCATATATAAGATGTTTAAAAATATTAAGAAAGACTAGGTTAAACAACATAATTGTTCCATTTATTTATAGTCATAGTTTGAAATATCCGAAAGAAAATCCATTAGAAAAATATATTTTCTATTAGTAACTCATTGCAAAATTACCATCATATTTGGTATATTTAGATGCTTTCTCTATTTAATATTTATTACTTAAGAGGAGTCTTGTCTAAGTGGAATTAGAATACTTTGGGTGATATTAATGCCAAGGTTAATATTAATAAGTTAGAGCTTCTAGATGTCATTGCTATTATCTTAAACAAGGATGTTATAGAGTTAGGATCCCTTTATAATCACATTCAGACTCTTACTATGTATGTTTACCTAAAGACTTGGGTTAAGATCAAGTTTAAATAGATTCAGAACGAGGATAAGGATATGAGATTTTATCATAATTTAATTATTGATAGATATAAGTAAAATTTCATTCATAATATTCAGAGTGACCAATAGTATATTTATCAACCTGAGCTTATCTCTCATAAATTCATCTCCTTTTATTCTCAATTTTGTGGTGGGGATATGAATAAGCCCTTTTTTTTTATTTTAATTCTAAATCCCTTTAGCCTAATATGAATAGTATTCTTAATGATCAAGGTTCTGAGTTAATTAGATACTTTAACAAATATAAAATCTGTAAGTTTCTAGGTCGTTCGACTTTAGTAAAAATCCTGGGACTGATGGGTATACTTTTGTATTTTATCAATACCACTAAGATACAAAAAAAAATTATCTTATTGAGGCCTTTAATTAATTATATTTTCATGCCTTTTTGTTGGTTGATTAGGCTAGAACCTTCTTTGTCTTCATCCCTAAATATTTAATTCCTAGAAAAATTTTATATTTTTCATCCCATTTTTGTAGGTAATGTGGTATATAATGTTTTGTCTAACCTTTTGGCTTCTCATATCAAATCTCTCTTGAATAATTTGTTTGATATTGAGTAATCAACTTTTCTCTCGAGTAGAAGTATTCATGATAATATTTTGATAGCTTAAGAAGTGATTCATTCTACATTTGAAATAAGGGTAAGAGTCCTTTAGTTATGTTTAAAATTAATCTTGAAAAACAATATGATCGTCTTTCTTGGGATGTCAGTTTTTGCATTTATACTCTTTTAAATTGTTTTATATAATTTCTGTCTTGGATTAAAAATTATATTTATATTTATATTTTTTTATATCTTATTATAATTTCTGGCTTATGAGACTCTTATGAATCAACTCATTAATCTTAGTAAATATGATTTTTTTTTTCTCATAGCATGAGAGTTGGTAAGAGACATGATGTCCATTCCTTTAATATCAAAGTGAGAAAATTCTATTTTAAATACCTTAGTCCTATGATCATCGCTCATAGAATTCTCAAATCGCCCTTTGATATTATGTTGAAGTCTTAATGGTAAGATTGATTCTTGGAATAGGTCTAAGTTATCCTAGGCTAGTAGGTGTTAGGATCATAATGACACTAAGAGGGGAGGGTGAATTAGTATTACAGTAAATTTCAATCGATTTTAAAGATCCATTAATAAATCCATATTGGAAATGAAATTAACAAAAAATATGAGTAAGGGTTGTGAGTAAAGTAAATTAGTAAGTAACAACAAATCAAAATTAAGAGAAGTAATACAAATCGATTTATAGTGGTTCAATCTTTCCGACCTATATCTACTCTTAATTTCTCTTTCGTTGAGGCCATTGGCTTTCACTACTGATCTTTTTTCCAATGGATGAAAATCAACTATCATTATTATAGCTTTTATCCTTTTAATAGGCTTATGAGAGAACCTCTATACTCACTCTTTTATAATATCTCTCATCTCCTATAACTCAGAATCACCTCTAAACTTAAAGAAAGAGACTCAAATAATATCCAAAGAGAGAGCTACAACTCTTCACCAACTCAGAAATTGATGCTCCATCAACCAAACCTTAGTGGGCTATTTATAGGCCCCAAGAGGCTTAAAAAATGGAGCCAAAAAATTTAAATCCTTGAAATTTTAAGGCATAGGCGATACTATCGTTGACACATGGTAGTACTACCGTTATAACTTTTGATATTACAATTTTAGACTTTTGGACAATACAACTATCATAATTTTTAAATATTAAGTAGTATCACCATCAATATAGGTGGTACCACTACCAGTAGCATTGACAAATATTGTTTTGTGCTTATCGGTTGACTTAAGTGATACCATCGCTTGGGCCTAGCAGTACCACTGTCCGAGCCAACTCAAGTCCATTGTTTTAGCCTTCTAATAGGCCTAATTTAACCTTGGTCAAAGCCTATTGGCTTTATCAATAAGTTGGCATGGTTTTGGCCCAATCCTAACTTAGTTTGACCAAAAAGACATCAAACAAGGCTTTAACAATTTAACAACATATCCTGTATAATACTTTATTTTGGCAAGTCGTCCAATCTTTCGATACTTTATTTGAAACTCCGGCATGTCACCCTTTCCATCGACATATCGCTCGATCCATCGGCATGTCAATTTTTCTACGATATCTGATATTTTAGCAAAATATCTGATCCTTCTAGCAAGATGCCCAAACTTATACCATAAAGTTCAATCGTCCAACTCTATGCCCAATGTCCAACATAATACTTTTCTTAGCATAATTTCTGATTCTCCTACTTCGACAATTTGCCCTTGATAGTTCAAGTCTTTGGTCGATATATTTCCTATTTCGCTTCTCTCAAAAGTATATTAATTTGTAAACTCATCAATTGATTTTATTATCAAAATATAGAATTGGATCACCCTCATTATTATTTTTTAAATATCACCCTTTTTCATGTTTTAAATGTCTTGATGCTTAAGAAAGTATTTCAGAATATTATATTAAGGATTTCTTATAGTAGAAATTTAATAATACTAATGGCTTTATCTAATTTCCTAGGATATTATTACTCTCCCCAAACAAGATGGTGGTTAGCGCATTCATTTGACCACTACTAGTCTTGCTCTTCAAGTGAAAAAGAGTTTCCATAGTATTGAACTAGGAGTCCAATCTTTAGGTCAAAGTTATTACTATTAAATGACATTATCTCCCCTTAGAAGCATGTTAATTCTTCTCTTGTTAATTGTTGTTGGAGTCTTTTTCTCTACATTTTCTCCATGAGGGTTTATCTTTTTTCATCGATGATAGTATTTTTATTGATGTGATGCATGATAACTGATTATTTGATGTCCCTCTTTTATTGAAGCTAACATTTATAAATATGGATTTCAACTTTGAAAATGTTATAATTTCTACTTTGATTTAGGGTTTGTCTTTTTAGGTATTAAACCCATTTCGAATGGTATATATCAGTCTATATTAGTATATTAACACATGGTATGCTGGTGGTATATACTAGGGGTTTGGCGAGAAAGAAAAAGAGAGAGAAGTGGAAGGGGCGATATCGAAACAGGGAAGGAAGGAGGAAGGAAGAAAGAGGGAAGAAGTGGTGAAAGAAGAAGGAAGAAGAAGGAAGAAGAAGAAAGATGATGAGGAGAAAAAGAATAGTAGTAGTGTACTTGGGAAGCTACAACATTAGTAGTACTGGTGAAGCAATAATATCATCGAAGCGGCAAAAGTAACAACAACAATATCTTACTTAATGTCGAAGTTGTAGTGAGAACAGTGATGAAGTAGCAACAGTAAGGCAGTAGCATCTTACACAAGAAGAGGGCTCGCATTTGTGATGGCGAGTTGGTGACCTCTTATGCGACAATGAAGCATGATGATAATAGTGACAAAAGCAGCAATGGCTAGATGACAACATCTTAAAGGAGAAGAGAGCTTGCATTCGTAAGTCATAATCTATTTTTTTTAACATTAATTTGGATAGGATCTCCACTATATCTTTGATTTTTTATTAAGTTAACTAAATCGCTAAAAATGAGATGGTCTGCATATTGGCTCACATCTGGACAAGTATATATCACCCATCCTATACCATTTTTGGTAGTACAATAAATGTTGGTTTGGTTAATAATTAATCATGGGATACATGTAAAATACTATCCTTATTTGGGTTAGTGGGTGGACCTTCGGTTATAAGGATTAGTATTCCCTTAGCCTCTATGATGATAGGAGGGTATGGAAGGCGCAACTATTAACTAAATTTGCTTATAGGTATTTAAGAGGTTGCTCTAGTGACACTAGTTTGAGTAAGGAGTGTTAGGTGAGGCTATAGAAGGTTCTTATCCTTCCTAGAATTTAATTAATTTGTTAAAAATTACTTCATCATAGGCTTCTTACCACCGGGAGATTAGCTAAGATTGGTATTTGTGATTTTAAATTGTGTGCGCTATTGTACGGGGAAGGCATGGATATACAGGATCACTTATTTTTTTAAGTGCAAATTTGCTTGTGAAGTATGGAGTGGGTATGGAGTGGGCTAGAGATTTTGGTGTATCCTTTGCTCACAAGAATGATTAAAAACTTGAGGTTGAGAGAGGGGGAGAGCCTTACTAAAATCAGTTATTAATTATTGAGAGTCTTGATTGCCTGTGACATTTGGTTGATTTGGAAGGCCTAGGCCACCTTCAAATGGAGTTAAGGGATTAGCTTTCTTAATTCTGTCTAAGGAATGTTTGGGGAACAATTAATTACTTATAACTTAGTCCAAACCCAATTATGGATGGTTTCAGCTTAATTCAGATGGTGCATTTAATATGCTGGATGGTTATGGTGGAATAGGGTTCCTTCTTAGAAACAGTGCAGGGACACATATGATGGTAGACTATCAATTTATCGAAAATCATATGTTGAAAACCTGAATAAATTATGATCAAATATGGGATTGACCTTGCGATTGAAGAGAGGGTCCCAAGTTGATAGCTGAATATGATGCAAAGTTGATTATTAAGTTCATTAACAAAGAAGAATCTCTTCTATGAAGTTCATTAAATTGCTTAAAATGTATTTGGATTTTTATTTTGAGACTTCAAACATGCATATTTTGTCATGTGTTTAGGGAGGAGAACAATAGTACTAAATGGTTAATACATTTTGCTCTTTGTTCTGAGTCTTCTAGCTTGTAGAGATTGGTTTGGTCACCTTGATCATTTTTTTAATATTCTAAGGAGTATATTGTAGTTTTTATTAGAGATTTATAATAATATATTATTTTATTATTATAGCGGTAGATATCAATGCAACGAAACATGCAAATAAATTTAGTAAATTTAATAGGCCACACAGTTAAATAAAATGATCATAATGTAAACATGATGTTTTTGGGTTTGCTTCCAAATTTGTTGCTTCACCTCATGCCCTTTTATACCTTGCCAAAGCTTTGCTTCATCAAAACGTGTCAAACAAGCAAAGTTTGGATTGTTAAGCAAATGTCTCACTAATGATTAAGTTCTCAGACATTGCATAGCATTGCCAATGCCATATCTAACTTGCTCCAAATAACCTATAGTTTAAAGCAGGTCAACCAAAAGAATGATACTAAGTATATAATCACTAACAGATGAAATATCATGCAACCATCAAAAGACATTATATTGTACAAAGCTGAATTAAGTCAACATCCTAAAATTTATTCAAATAGAAATAGACATTTCAGAGTACTTCATTTGTCCTTTAGAAGCTTTATATATAATCTGAAGTATCTAAATAAATAATCCTCATATATATAGTCATGTGCACCTATAAAAATAATTTAACACATATTATCACATACAAAAACACACCAAATAAATATACAAGAGCACAAATATAAGTACACAAAACTCACTGGTAATGATTTTGGAATATATTGAATTAGATAAACATCTTTATGACAAACAAAGATAAAAACATACAATAGACAAATAACAAATAAAGGAAAATAATACTAAACTTAGTGGCAACGTTTCTGGAACACAAATTATTGGCATAGCTATTAAGTTTTTGTGTTATCGTAAGACATAGCAATACGGGACCAACAAATAAAGATATCAAATGATGCTCTCGAAGAAAATATGAAATTCCACTTAAGCTATTCTTTGTAATTCTATTTTTATAAATGTCATCATGTGCTTATTCATTAAAAGTTGCAATAGGACCAACTCCCTCCTAATTGAACACGAACATCTATACTTGAAAATATTTTCTAGGAAAATAACAAAATCTTGTTTAATTTTTCTTCAAGAAATTTAAATATTACCTATTTATTTTCAACTTTTAACATAGTCAAGCGGTCAAATATTATCTCCTAATTCAACACGAAATAACCAAATACTATTTACTTTTTATTCATGAAGATTCAAATATTACTTGATTATTATGAGTTTTCAACATAATCAAACAGTCAAAATCTAATCAATAAATGAAGCCCACTAATCTGTAGAGTGTTTTTGTTATTTAGCAGGCACTACTCTTCCTACATGATTAATGTAACAAATGAGTACTATGGACTTGAATAATATAATGAATATCCCATGGCCTAGAGGGATACATCTATATATGTTTAAACTTCTTGAGATTTTGTAGTAGCTAAAGCCTCTTGATGTGATAGCCATGTTTATTTTTGAATAATCTGATAATACTTGTTTGAGGCTAAGGTAGAGAGATAAGAGAATAAAACTTCACAACTTACCTATAAAGGTCTTATTCTTGTGAAAGCTCTAATGTTCTCATATAAATTCACTGACTAACTTATGACCATAAACCATAATGTCATGTCTGCAAAGCACCGGGCATGATTTCACTTGCTATAACTTGGAATGTTATGGCCATAACTTATCCAAAAGCTAAAGGTTTGATAGAGCATATAAACATCACAAAACATGAATTATCTTTCTACAAACAGAAAGTATATAAGCCCAATATGGTTGTAGAGTTAGAATAAATTACCTTTTCTATTGCTAGTGGAACAGAGAGAAAGATGGGCTGATCAAGTACAAAAAGGAACTCAAGATGTTGCCCTCACAGGTCTCATTCAGAAGACTTTTAAAGATTTATGATTCACATAAAAAAAATAAAAAATCATTTTCGTGTATCTAATACTGTATAGAGTGAGTAGAGTGATACCAAATTTATAGATTCATCAAGAGAATACTCAAAAGTTACGTGAACTAAAATCCTAGAGATCAATTTATATAACACTTTCTTCTTTTAACACAGTTCTTCGTAAGGAAAGAACAAACTGAGAATTAAAAACAAAAAGTAAAATTAAAAGTGTCTCACAAGATTTACTCATCATATTATGATTATATTTAAGCAATGTCACCTAGCAAAAACACATATTCAAGCATGATTCATAATTTTTATCTGTACCGATGTACCGAGTCTCGCTCAATACAGTATGCATACTAATGGTATGCTAGGACATATTGCCAATATGCCTAAAACGAGTTAAAATCCCTTTAAAAATATCTAAAAAATAAAAAAAAAAGTTAGAAAAGAATTTTTAAGATATATATAAATATAAATTTTGAGTAGCTTTAGCAAAAATAATGTAAATTAGAAAATATTGTCACATATCTTTTTCGAGCTTTGAGGAGTAGCCTTGTGGTATGTTTTAGATCATCCTTCCGTTAATATTGAATTATCTAGTAGCTAAGGGGTATTGCCAAAAGTAAGGTGTTGACTATAACGAAACCTTCTCACCCGTAGTTAAGCTAAAATCCATTTGAATTCTATTAGCTATTGTAGTATACTATGATTATGAGATCTGACAGATGGATGTGAAAACAACATTTTTTAATGGCAACCTCGAGGAGGAGGTGTATATGATACAGCCTTGGGGATTCGTGTCCAAGGATTACCTAAATAAGGTGGTGTGTAGGTTGTTTAGGTCTATTTATGGACTAAAGCAAGCTTTCCAAAGTTGGAACATAAGATTTAATCAGGGAATCAGATCTAATGACTTCGTTAAGAATGAAGATAAGCCTTATGTATACTGGAAGGTAAGTGGAAGCGCTATCACCTTCTTGGTGTTATATGTGAATGACATCCTAATCTTTGGGAATGATGTAAGAATGATATCCATAGTAAATACTTGGTTATTTAGACACTTCTCCATGAAGGACTTAGGGGAAGCATCTTATATCTTGGGGATTCAGATCTATAGAAATAGATCCAAGAGGATGTTTGGTCTATCCTAATCTAAATACACAGTCACCATTGTCAAAAGGTTTGGCATTAAAAATTCCAAGGGAGTTCTTATACTGATGAGATATGAGATATCGCTTTCTAGGAGTATATCCCTAAATACTCTTGAACAAAGAGCGAACATGGATAGGATAACCTATGTCTCAATGATAGGGTCTATCATGTATGTCATGCTATATGCCAAACCTGATATAGCGCTTACTCTGAGTGTCACGAGTAGGTATCAGGCGAATCAAGGCTTGGAGCACTAGAAAGCAGTAAAGTGTATTCCTTAAGTACTTGAGAAGGACTAATGATCTTTTACTAGTATATGGAGCTAGTAGCCTTAGGGTTGAAGGCTACATAGACTCAAGTTTCCAATCCATTATTAATGATAGCAAGTCGAATTCGAGGTATGTGTACTGTTGGGAAATCTTGGGGGCGACATAACATGCGCATCGGAAGAACAAAAAAATAAAATCCTCAATTTCCCAAAAAGATATTCGTTGTCGTGCGAAGATTTATGCGTAAAAATCTGCGAAATAAACTGCGTATATAATAGATTATGTTACATAGGGAGATCATATATCCCTATTTTCTTGTAGATCTTTAGAAAAGGGTGAAGGAGGTCAAGTGTCCTCCTCTCTAACAGTGATCCACATAGCAGGGCTGCGACGACGCTCCTCAAAACTCTAGGCCTGCTTTTAGGTGGATAGGGGGAGGAAAATAGGAGAGGAAAGCAAAGGCTCTAGCCTATGAACCACTGAATCCCTCCTATTTATAGAGGTCCCATGTCAAACCCTAATGGATCCTCCCCTATTGGGTATTGGATCTACATCCAACTACCTAAGCCTCTTAGATTAGTGGATCTTTATCCATTAATCTCTTATGAGCTCTTATTAGATCTCATCCATAGGATCCAATAATTCAAGGGCTTATTGGATATCCAATAAGACAGGGGCTCCAGCGGATATCTCATATCTGAACTTTTACTCATCGCAACGCCTACCATATATGTGTGACCCTCTAAGCCTAATATCGAGCTGGCCGTGAGTCATACCTATCAGAACTCATTCTGACTCAGTGAATTATTATCTCTATAATAATTCACTCGACTCATCGACTATGGACGTACTAGGCCACTACGCCGTAGTCCCCAAACGATACAGGGGAATCCAATCCATTGGACCTATCTGTCCTCGGTTACCATGTACCTATAGTCTCTCATCCATCTAATATCCCAGAGACCGTATATCGGGCATGGTGCTGTCAGACCCATACGGTTTCTACACGAGTCTCGCTCTAATCGGATTCTCCTAGAGAACTCTTTCTCTCTCAATTCGAATGACCCTGACTAGGGATTTGTCTGAGCAAGAACATATGGAATATTCCTCTCATGATGCCGAGAGTAGATGATCCTCTATCGACACTCAATAGCCCTCGTAAAGTTAACTGCCACTCTCAATGATCAACTGTACTAGATCTGGGCTATCCAAACCTATAAGTCTGGTATCAAAGAGTGGAGCACTCATATAGGATATCCTTGGTGTCTCAAGTCTAAGGACCAAATACACCCCTAGGACTACGGAATCGCTGTTTGACAATAAGGCATCATCAATCATCTAGCATTCCGTAAGCGGATCAATCAGTGAACTCATTCTCCAATGAGCACCTGTACTGTATCCCTAGTATCCCCACACGAGCAGCTATGAGACCAGCTCCATCCATCATATGGACGGGTATATAGCACACCAGTCTATCCGGTTATCTCGATGTCCCTCTCGAGTAACCTATGACTGAGATTATTTAGGATCTGTGTTTAAAGGTGAATCAATCTCATTATCGTGATCTCATCACGATCCAATTCTCATTGCACAGATCCAAGGACATAACAATATATACATGCATGCATACAACAATTAATATAATAAGCTAAAAGATTCCGTGTCAAGTCACACGTGCCATCACTCACGTGATTGGCTTACTGGGCACCTATTGTTAGGATCAAGAGCACTAAGAGGGGTGGGGGGTGAATTAGTGCAGCTGAAAAACTAATGTCGGTTTAAAAACTTTCGTATGATAAAACCGTTTCCGATGTAAAGTCATTTTCGGAAACTTAACTTGAAAGCGAGTTCGTAACGGAGTGCAGCAAAAGTAATGAGGAAGTAAAGCACATATGGAGGTTTGCAGTAAGGTAAATAGTAAGAATAAATGCAAACCAAAGAGCACAACAATTTTAGAGTGGTTCGGTCAATCTTGACCTACATCCACTTTTGGCTTCCTTCTCCGATGAGGTCACCGATGTCCACTAGAGGTTGGGCAGTGGTACCACTGCCTGACAGGGGCGGTACCATCGCCCAGCCTCGCTTGGAGATTGAGCCCCTGGGCGGTGCCATTACCGACCCAGGTGGTGCCACCGCCGGCCAGGAAATTTGGGTCCAAATGGGCTGATCTATTCGGCCCAATTTGGGTCTATCAAGGGCCCAATTGTCCCAAGATTAAGTTAATGGGATCATCTCCCATTTCTAATTTAATCATCATGCTACCTACGATATTTTAAGACATTATACTACAGCTTGCTCCGGTGCATCAATCGCTTTTTTCGACGAGCTTCCGGCGAACTTTCGGTGAACTTCCGACGAACCCTCGACGATGCTCCAGCGGACTTCCGGCAAACTCCTGGACTTGCGACGATCCACTTGGCGAGTTCTGACGAGCTTCTTTGGCAAGCTCCTGGACTTCTCGAATTTGTTCTCGTAGAACCTCCGACGACCGTCCGGACTTCCGTCAAACTCTCGAACCCCCAACGTGATTATGGTCTTGACTCCAACATAACTCCTGCTGCATGTCTTACTTTCATCATAGTTAATCCTGCACATTTATCTCAACATATGGATTAGATAACAAATGACAATTGACATCATCATCAAAATCCGAGATCCAATAATGTCTCCCTTTTTGATGATGACAATCAATTGATAATGGAGTTAACCTTAACTCCCCCTATCTATTTGCCATACTTGAGATAAGTTATTCTTGAATTCAAAGTCTTTGAATTTAAGAGACATATTGATAAGTTAATATCCCTTAACCTTATCAATACTCCCATCATGATTCCTATCATGATGTATCTCTCTGAAAATGATGTCTAGGCTTGACATCCATTTTCAAGTTTTATATTTCAAATATGAATGATAGTAATCGAAGCAATTCATCATATGTTAAGATATCAACATGTTAAATTGTGATGTAAGCTTTTGATATCTTAACATAATGCAAACATTTCAATTGTTTAGCGATCATAGTATTTCATCACATGGCAAGATATCAACATGTAAAATTACGATGCAAATTCTTGATATCTTAACGTGATGCATATATTTCAATTGTTTAGCAATCATAGCATTTCATCACAGAGCAAGATATCAACATGTAAAATTACGATGCAAATTCTTGATATCTTAACATGATGCAAACATTTCAAGTGTTTAACATGATGCATATCAATTTGTTCTTGATATCTTAACATGATGCATATATGATAGTGTAAATATGGCAATCATAGCATTTTTATCATCAATTTACCATATATTTCGATGCAAGTTTCTTTTGATATCTTAACATAATTCAAATTTAAATATGGCACTCATAGCTATCAATTCAAATATATCACTCATAGCTATCATCAATTCATATATTTCTCCCCCTTTGTTATCAACAAAAAGGAGAATGATATAAACAAATTTTAAACATAAGTGCGGCAATGATTCATGCCATAACAAGGTTCATGTCATTTTTCAACAATGAGTGATAGGATACCAATTATACAAACATCTCGAGGAAAACATGATATGGAGATAGCTTTGAATACTTCTTCTTTTTTATTTGTTATTATCTTTTTGCATGAAGGAGGAAGGCTATTTGTGAGTTTACTTCGAATGAAGTTAAAATCGATAAGAGATTAAATTACGCTTCATTTTTATAAGGATCAAGATATGTATGTGAGACAAATCTTTGCAAGTAAAAACAATATCTTCCTTTTTCAAGAAGGAATTTATAAGAATGAATTATTTCATCAAATCCATTTCTCGAAAAAATATTTTTCACATGATAAGTGTATGAGAGATGTATTTGCTAATTGATTCCATATGTCAAAAATCAATGATATGAATCAAACTCGATATGACACATGGTTATGAAAGTTACATTAAGTTCGGAAGAAAATAATGTATCAAGAAAATCTGATTGTTAGGATACCAATTGTTAAGAGAATCCAAAAATGAAATTTAATACTTTCATGCATTCGGACAAGGTTTTGTTATAGATTTTCAAACACAATCATGAAGATAAAACATGCTCATCAACATGGAAATTTTTATATCCAAAACACATAATTTCCAACATGTTATTAAGGCATGTAATAGTGTAAAACTCTCATTATAGCAATTGAATGAATCAAGAAAATTCGAAAAATAAATTAAATGAGTTCAAGCATTCGGACATATCAACATTCCTAATTTTCTTTTAATGAAATCAAATTGTTCTTCACTTAGAGGTTTTGTAAAAATATCAGCTAGTTGATGTTTAGTATCAATGAACTTTATGATTACATCATGATTAGTGACATGATCTCGTATAAAGTGATGTCTAATATCAATATGTTTTGTTCTTGAGTGTTGAATGTGATTCTTTGTTAAACATATTGCACTTGTGTTATCACATTTAATGGGAATATTTTTAAGATAAACTTTATAATCATCTAAGGTGTTTTTCATCCATACAACTTATGCACAACATGCACTAGCTGCAATATACTCAGCTTCGGTTGTTGATAGTGCAACCGAATTTTATTTCTTAGATAACCAGGAAACAAGGGCATGTCCCAAAAATTGACATGTCCATGATGTATTTTTTCTATCTAGTCTATGTTGGGAAATCATGGGGGGCGACATCATATGCGCAGCGGAAGAACAAGAAAACAAAAATCCCCGATTCCCAAAAAGATGTTCGTCATCGTGCGAAGATTGGTGCGCAAAATCCGCAAAACATAAAACTGCGTATAGAGATTGTGTTACCTAGGGAGATCGTATATCCTTGTTTCCTTGCAGATCCTCAGGAGAGGGTGAAGGAGGTCAAGCGTCCTCCTCTCTAGCGGTGATCCACACAGCAGGGTTGCGACGACGCTCCTCAAAACTCCAGGCCTACTCTGAGGTGGAGAGGGAGAGGAGAATAGGAAGGGCAAGCAAAGACTCTAGCCTATGAGGCTGTGAATCCCTCCTATTTATAGAGATCCCGTGTCAAAACCCTAATGGGTCCTTTCCCTAGTGGGTATTGGATCTGCATCCAATAAGACAAGGGCTCCGTCGGATATCTCATATCCGAACCTCTACTCATCGCAATGCCTACCATATGTGTGTGACCCTCTAGGCCCAATATCGAGCTGGCCGTGAGTCATACCTGTCAGAACTCCTTCTAACTAAGTGAATTATTATCTCTGTAATAATTCACTCGACTCATCGACTACGGAAGTACTAGGCCACTACGCCGTAGTCCCCAAACGATACAAGGGAATCCAATCCATTGGACCTGTCTGTCCTCAGTTACCATGTACCTATAGTCCCTCATCCATCTAATATCCCAGAGACCGTATATCGAGCATGGTGCTGTCAGACCCATACGGTTTCTACTCGAGTCTCGCTCTAATCGGATTCTCCCGGAGAACTCTTTCTCTCTCAACCCGAATGACCCTGGCCAGGGATTTGTCTGAGCAAGAACACATGGGATATTCCTCTCATGATACCGAGAGTGGATGATCCTCTATCGACACTCAATAGCCCTCGTAAGGTCGACTACCACTCCCAATGACCAGCTGTACTAGATCTGGGAACAGCCAAACCTATAAGTCTGGTATCAAAGAGTGGAGCACTCATACAGGACATCCTTGGTGTCTCAAGTCTAAGAACCAGATACACCACTAGGACTACGGAATCGTTGTCTGACAATAAGGCATCATCAACCATCCAGCATTCCGTAAGCGGATCAATCAGTGAACTCATTCTCCAATGAGCACCTGTACTGTATCCCTAGTGTCCCTACACGAGCAGCTATGAGACCAGCTGCATCCATCATATGGACGGGTATACAGCACACCAGTCTATCCGGTTATCACGATGTCCCTCTCGAGTAACCTATGACCGGGATTATTTAGGATATGTGTTTAAAGGTGAATCGATCTCATTATCGTGATCTCATCACGATCCGATTCCCATTGCACAAATCCAAGGACATCACAATACATATGCATTTATGCAATAGTTATAAAGTGATATACGCCAAAAATATAATAAGCAAAAAGATTCTGTATCAAGTCACACGTGCCATCACTCACGTGATTGGCTTGCTGGGCACTTATGACTAGCAATCTCCCACTTGACCTAAAGCCAATCACCTATGTGTCTGATCCCCATCAGACCCCTGTGACGCTCAAAGACAAAATGAGACAACGGCTTTGTCAGTGGATCTGCAATGTTATCTTCGGATGGAACTCTTTCCACTACTACATCTCCTCGGGTTACGATCTCTCTTATAAGCTGGAACCTCCTCAGAACACTTCTGATGAGACCCGGGTTCCCTTATTTGAGTAATCACCCCATAGTTGTCGCAATATAAGGAAGTCGACTTGTCGCTATCTGTATCGACTCCCAAATCTGTGATGAACTTCTTCACCCAGACTCCCTCCTTTGCTGCATCTAATGCGGCAATGTACTCCGCCTCTGTGGTCGAGTCAGTAGTGGTATCTTGCTTGGAACTCTTCCAGCACACTGCTCCTCCATTCAAGGTGTACACATACCCTGAATTCGACTTGCTATCATCGACATCAGACTGAAAACTTGAGTCAGTGTAGCCTTCAACCTTAAGGCTATTACCTCCATATACTAGTAAAAGATCCTTAGTCCTTCTCAAGTACTTAAGGATACACTTTACTGCTTTCCAGTGCTCCAAGCCTGGATCCGCCTGATACCTGCTCGTGACACTCAGAGCATGCGCTATATCAGGCCTAGTACATAGCATGACATACATGATAGACCCTATTGCTGAGGCATAAGGTATCATATCCATGTTCGCCCTTTCTTCTGGAGTCTTTGGGGACATACTCGTAGAAAGCGATATCCCATGTCTCATCGGTATGAGACCTCTTTTGGAATTTTCCATGCCAAACCTTTTGACAATAGTTTCTATGTACCTGGACTGGGACAAGCCAAGCATCCTTTTGGATCTATCTCTATAGATTCTAATCCCCAAGATATAAGATGCTTCTCCTAAGTCCTTCATGGAGAAGTGTCTAGATAACCAAGTCTTTACTGTGGATACCATTCCTACGTCATTCCCAATGATGAGGATGTCATCCACATATAACACCAAAAAGGTGATAGCTCTCCCACTTAACTTTCTGTATACACAAGGCTCATCTTCGTTCTTAACGAAGTCATAAGATCTGATTGACTCATCAAATCTTATGTTCCAACTTCGGGAAGCTTGCTTTAGTCCATAAATGGATTTAAGCAACCTACACACTTTATCTGGGCAGTTCTTGGACACGAATCCCTCAGGTTGCATCATATACACCTCCTCCTCGAGGTTCCCATTGAGGAATGCGGTTTTCACATCCATCTGCCAGATCTCATAATCATAGTGTACTGCAATAGCCAATAGAATTCTGATGGATTTTAGCATTGCTACGGGTGAGAAGGTTTCGTCGTAGTCAACACCTTGCCTTTGACGATACCCTTTAGCCACTAGCCTTGCTTTATAGGTCTCTACCTTTCCATCTACTCCGATCTTTTTTCTTAAAGATCCACTTGCAACCGATGGGTACAATACCTTCGGGCGCATCAACTAGGTTCCAAACCTTATTGGAGTACATAGAATCCATCTCAGAATTCATGGCTTCTTGCCACTTCCCGGAGTCTATACTCATAATAGCCTTCTCGTAGGTCTGAGGATCAATATCCTCAGCATCCTCTCCTCTAATATGTCCCACATATCTCTCAGGAGGATGAGATACTCTATCAGACCTGTGTAAAGTTGAAACTTGTGTATTAGGTACCTGAACAGACTCGGGCTGTAGAGTGGTGCTTGAGCTTGGTTCTCTAACTTCGCTCAACTCTATCATTCTCCCACTGTCTCCGCCAAGAACATGTTCCTTCTCAAGGAACACTGCTCTCTTAGCTACAAAGACCTTTTGGTCCTCGAGATGATAGAAGTAATACCCACAAGTTTCCTTGGGGTATCCCACAAATTTACATCGCCCTGTCCTTGATTCTAACTTATCGGGGTTGTGTCTTTTAACATGGGCAGAGCAGCCCCAAATCTTAACTACTTTAAGATCAGGCTTCTTCCCTTTTCATATCTCATATGGTGTAGACACCACCGACTTAGTTGGAACTCTGTTCAGAAGGTAAGCTGCGGTTTCTAGGGCATATCCCCAGAATGAGATGGGTAGGTCAGCGAAACTCATCATGGACCGTACCATATCTAATAATGTACGATTTCTCCTTTCAGAGACACCATTGAGCTGAGGTGTATAAGGAGGTGTCCATTGGGATAATATCCCATGGTCCTTGAGGAAGTGAGTAAACTCTGTACTTAAGTACTCACCTCCTCGATCTGATCGAAGAGTTTTGATACTCTTTCCAGTCTGGTTTTCCACCTCATTCTTATACTCTCTGAATTTCTCAAAGGCCTCGGACTTGTACTTCATTAAGTACACATATCCATACCTTGAGAAATCATCAGTAAATGTAATGAAGTAGGAGTAACCTCCAATGGCATGAGTTGACATGGGTCCACATACATCACTATGTATGAGTTCCAACAACTCAGTGGCTCTCTCTCCAGTTCCACTAAATGGAGAGTTGGTCAGTTTTCCACGAATGCAAGGCTCACAAGTTGCATATGACATATAGTCGAATGGATCTAGATATCCATCATTTAACAACTTTTGAATCCTTCTTTCATGGATGTGACCTAGCCTACAATGCCACAGGTATGCACTGTTCAACTCATCTCGTTTCCTTTTGGACATATTTATATTCATGATATGTGGAGTGGTGTCTAACATAAATAAACCATTATGCAATGTTCCTTTCGTGATGATCTTATCGTCTAATAATATCGAACAACCATTGTTCTCAAAAACAAATTTATATCCACTAACTGTTAAACATGAAATGGAGATAATGTTTTTGATAATAGAAGGAACAAAATAACATGCATCTAATGCAATAAAAGCTCCACTAGGCAGATGTAGGGCGACCTCGCCAACAGCTAAAACAGCAACTTTTGCTCCATTACCCATCTTGAGGTCCATCTCGCCTCTCTCTAGTCTCCTAGGCCTTGCCAGAACCTGTAACGAATTACATATATGATAAGCACTACCGGTATCTAATACCCATGTGTTATCATAAGAGTCTGACAAATGGAGACCGATCATGAATGTACCTGAAGCTTCATCAAGCTTTTGTTTCGCCCTTTCTGCAAGGTACTCTTTGCAGTTTCTCTTCCAGTGCCCATCTTTACCACAGTGGAAGCACTGGCCTTTGTCCTTTGTTGGGTCTTTCTTAGCAACCTTTGCTTTACCTTGTTTGCCCTTGCCCTTTCCCTTCTTAAGGGACCTTTCTGCTTTCCTTTTCTTTCTGGTCTCACCAGTGTAGAGAACTGGCTTCTCTTTCTTAATAGTACTCTCTGCCTCCCTCAACATATTGAGGAGCTCTGGGAGAGTCACCTCAAGCTTGTTCATATTAAAGTTCATTATGAACTGTGAAAAGGAATCTGGTAGGGACTGAAGCACAATGTCCACACACAAGTTATCCTCTAGGACCATTCCTAGACCTGTGAGTTTCTCTATCCACTCAATCATCTTTAGGACATGGTTCTGAACCGGTGTCCCCTCAGTCATCCTAGCGCGGAAAAGGCTCTTGGATATCTCATATCGTTGAGTCCTTCCCTGTTCCTCAAACAATTTACGGACATGTAGGAGAATGGATCTGGCATCCATCTTTTCATGTTGTCTCTGTAACTCTGGAGTCATAGAGCCCAACATATAGCACTGAGCAAGAGTGGAGTCATCAATGTACTTCACGTAGCGAGCGATCTCATCCTCGCTTGCCCCTTCTTCGGGCGTAGGCATCACTGTATCAAGGACGTACACGATTTTCTCCGCTGTGAGAACAATTCTCAAGTTACATCAAGTATAATTTGGACCAGTGAGGCGGTTGACATCAAGTATGCCACGTAAGGGATTTGAAAGCGACATTTTCTGAAAATAAAGATGTAGCAAAAATGAATAACATGCAGATTTTGCAAGAAATAAACTATCAAGATATGGACTTCTATCTTAATATGCTCCCACTATTTTACTAACGAGTCACGCGACACCCTCAGCACGTGAAACGGAAGTCTCCGGCAGACTTCTAGTGGGGATCAGGATCCAATCAGCGTCTTAGTGTAACCTCGAGGGACTCGACCAATCACACTAAGCCTAAAAGATAGACAACTCTTGCCGATCACAACTCCTTGTGATTCCCGTCCTGTTCAGCCTCCGAATCACCATGGCCTCGAGGGACTCGACCAACCATGATGCTCGGTTAAGTCAACACCTTCGTTACAAGATGAGTCTGATTTGATGATATACCCTCGAGGGACTCGACCAAGCATATCATGCCCTCAGGTCACCGGTGACATCTCTATGTCGTAAGCAAGATAGCGAATCGCGATATAGGTGAGTCTCGAGGGACTCGACCAACTCAACCTACACCGGGATTCGGTTCCTACTCATAACGATGGAAGGCCACGTGGGTCAATCTAATTGCCTCACGTTTACCGACTTAATATTATCGAGAGATGTTTCTATGATTTGGTCTCCTATTATGACATGTCACACATGTACATATTTAATATATATCTACATCGCATGCAAATATATATACATATCTAGTATGTGTATAAGCAATCACACCAGATGATCATGGACCACAACCTAATATGATTAGGCCCGAGCCAGTAGGCCTAATCACTCACATCAAGATCTATGTGTGCAACGGTGCATCTCCATGCCTTGTGATCGTCCATCTCGTCCTCGTTGGTTCCGTCGACATCTTGATGCATCTTCATGCATCACGATCGTCCGTCTCGTGGGTCCCGCTATGGCTTCCACGCTCCCGCTGCGCCTCCTCATGTGATTACAACTTAATCATAGGCACGCAGGCCCGACAATAAACGAGAAATATAATGGAGGTTCGCAGACCTCAATAATAATAATCACAAGTACACACATCACACGGTCCATGATCATCCGTCCACTCATCATACATCACATGTATAAATAATCGTCATTATGTAGGACTACTAGATAATAAAAATAATAATCAACTAAACCTTTTAATTAATTAATATTTTCTGAAATCAGGGATATATAGGGAATTTCTCAATTCCTAAGGGTATTTTCGTAATTTGGACAAAAGACAGAAACTGGAATTTCTCAAATTCCGAGGGGCAAAACTGTCTTTTGCGGAGAAAACCCTAATACCCTTTCCCCTTTTCGCTGCTGCGCCGCCGCCGCCGCCACCCTGCTGGCGGCGGCCTGTGCGGCGAGGGCGAGGGCACTGCCCTCGCCTGCAGGTGGCACGCCCGCTGGGGTCGCTGCCGCTGCAGGTGGGCGCCCCCGCGGGCGCCGCCGCCTTCGCGGGCGGTTCTGCCCGCGAGTCAGTGCCCGCAGGTGGTGCTGTCTCGCTGGCGGCCGCCCCTGCGGGGTTTTTGCCCGTGGGAGCAGCGGCCACAGGCGCCGCTGCCCTGCGGTGCCTCAGCCCGCGCTGCTGCCCCGCGGCGCCTCTGCCCGCGGGCTCAGTGGCCGCAGGCGCTTCTACCGAGCGGGCTCCCAGCCCCGCCGGCCGCAAGCCTGCTGCAAGCAGATCGCCGGCCGGCTACTGCAGGCACAGCGCTTGCGCATGCGCCGGCGCTGTGCTGCCTGGCTGCGGCTGCGGCTGGCTGTAGGCATGCAGATCGAGGGCAGCAACTGTTGCTGCCCTTCCTTGCTTTTGCGTCAACGATTTTGACGTCAATATTCTTCCTAAACACAACACACGCAGTTCAAAAACCAATCATTCGCACGAACAACCTGGCTCTGATACCACTGTTGGG
The DNA here is from genome assembly GCF_036884655.1 of Musa acuminata AAA Group. Taxonomy (NCBI): domain Eukaryota; kingdom Viridiplantae; phylum Streptophyta; class Magnoliopsida; order Zingiberales; family Musaceae; genus Musa; species Musa acuminata. Next base: position 40,162,986 of record NC_088349.1, read on the forward strand.
AAATCATGGGGGGCGACATCATATGCGCAGCGGAAGAACAAGAAAACAAAAATCCCCGATTCCCAAAAAGATGTTCGTCGTCGTGCGAAGATTGGTGCGCAAAATCCGCAAAACACAAAACTGCGTATAGAGATTGTGTTACCTAGGGAGATCGTATATCCCTGTTTCCTTGCAGATCCTCAGGAGAGGGTGAAGGAGGTCAAGCGTCCTCCTCTCTAGCGGTGATCCACACAGCAGGGTTGCGACGACGCTCCTCAAAACTCCAGGCCTACTCTGAGGTGGAGAGGGAGAGGAGAATAGGAAGGGCAAGCAAAGACTCTAGCCTATGAGGCTGTGAATCCCTCCTATTTATAGAGATCCCGTGTCAAAACCCTAATGGGTCCTTTCCCTAGTGGGTATTGGATCTGCATCCAATAAGACAAGGGCTCCGTCGGATATCTCATATCCGAACCTCTACTCATCGCAATGCCTACCATATGTGTGTGACCCTCTAGGCCCAATATCGAGCTGGCCGTGAGTCATACCTGTCAGAACTCCTTCTAACTAAGTGAATTATTATCTCTGTAATAATTCACTCGACTCATCGACTACGGAAGTACTAGGCCACTACGCCGTAGTCCCCAGACGATACAGGGGAATCCAATCCATTGGACCTGTCTGTCCTCAGTTACCATGTACCTATAGTCCCTCATCCATCTAATATCCCAGAGACCGTATATCGAGCATGGTGCTGTCAGACCCATACGGTTTCTACTCGAGTCTCGCTCTAATCGGATTCTCCCGGAGAACTCTTTCTCTCTCAACCCGAATGACCCTGGCCAGGGATTTGTCTGAGCAAGAACACATGGGATATTCCTCTCATGATACCGAGAGTGGATGATCCTCTATCGACACTCAATAGCCCTTGTAAGGTCGACTACCACTCCCAATGACCAGCTGTACTAGATCTGGGAACAGCCAAACCTATAAGTCTGGTATCAAAGAGTGGAGCACTCATACAGGACATCCTTGGTGTCTCAAGTCTAAGAACCAGATACACCACTAGGACTAAGGAATCGTTGTCTGACAATAAGGCATCATCAACCATCCAGCATTCCGTAAGCGGATCAATCAGTGAACTCATTCTCCAATGAGCACCTGTACTGTATCCCTAGTGTCCCTACACGAGCAACTATGAGACCAGCTGCATCCATCATATGGACGGGTATACAGCACACCAGTCTATCCGGTTATCACGATGTCCCTCTCGAGTAACCTATGACCGGGATTATTTAGGATATGTGTTTAAAGGTGAATCGATCTCATTATCGTGATCTCATCACGATCCGATTCCCATTGCACAAATCCAAGGACATCACAATACATATGCATTTATGCAATAGTTATAAAGTGATATACGCCAAAAATATAATAACCAAAAAGATTCTGTATCAAGTCACACGTGCCATCACTCACGTGATTGGCTTGCTGGGCACTTATGACTAGCAGTCTACACCCAACAAAGTCCGCATCAGCATAAGCAATTAACTCAAAATTCTCGATTTTTGAATACCATAATCCTAGATTTGTGGTACCTTTAATATATTTAAGTATGTTTTTAACTGTTTTGAGATGAGATATCTTAGGGTTTGATTGAAACCTAGCACAAAGTCCTACACTGAACATGATATCTGGTCTAGTTACAGTGAGGTAAAGTAAACTTCCTATCATACCCCTATAAGTTTTTTGATCGAAGCTTTCTTCACTTTCATCAACTTCTAACTTAGTGGAGATGCTCATAGGAGTGTTAATAGCTTTTGAGCTATCCATATTAAATCTTTTTAGCAAATCTATAGCATATTTAGTTTGACTAATAACGATGTCATTGCTTAGTTGCTTAATTTGTAAGCCTAAGAAGAATGTTAATTCTCCCATTAAACTCATTTCAAATTCGAGACTCATAGTTTTAGCAAAAGATTCACAAAGAGATTCATTCGTAGAACCGAAGATAATATCATCAACATAAATATGAACAATGAGAAAATTATTTTCAAAGTTCTTAATAAACAATATGGTATCAACCTTGCCTTTTGTGAAATTATTTTCAATAAAAAAAGAACTAAGTCTCTCATACCAAGCCCTTGGGGCTTGCTTTAAACCATAGAGAGCTTTAGTTAGTTTAAACACATGATTAGGGAGGCTATTATTTTTAAATCTAGGAGGTTGTTCAACATAAACTTCTTCGGAAATAAAGCCATTAAGAAAAGCTCTTTTAACATTCATTTGAAACAACTTGAAATTATTATTACTAACATAGGCAAGAAGCATCCTTATGGCTTCTAATCGAGCCACAGGAGTGAAGGTTTCTTCGTAATCGATACCTTCTTCTTGGTTAAAACCTTTGGCCACTAATCTAGCCTTGTTTCTAACCACGATACCATATTCATCTTGCTTGTTTCTAAAGACCCATTTAATATAAATAACTAAATGGTCATTTGGCCTAGGAACAAGCTTTCACACCTTATTTCTCTTAAATTAATTTAATTCATTTTACATTGCGATAATTCATGAATCATCTTTCATGGCTTCGTTAATACATTTTGGTTCAATTTGGGAGAGAAAAATAACGTTGGCATAAAAATTTTTAAGAGAAGAACGTGTTTGAACTCCCTTAGATATGTCTCCTTAGATTAGCTCCTTAGGATGAGTATCAACATACTTCCAATCCTTGGGTAAGGATGTTTCGGAAGTAGATGCATCCAAGTTGCTAGTTGGAGAAGGGGTTTCATTTAAGTTCAAAGAATCCAAATTAACATCATTATCAAAATCATTTTTCTTGATTTCGTAACTCTCATTAAAAACAACATGAATGGATTCTTCTATAATTAAAGTTCTTTTATTAAAGATATGAAAAGTTTTAGAAACCAAAGAATAACCAAGAAAAATTCCTTCATCGGATTTAGCATTAAATTTTTCTAAGGCATCTTTTTCATTCAAGATAAAACACTTACACCTAAAAACTTTAAAATATGAAACATTGGGTTTTTTGTTGTTCCACAACTCATAGGGAGTTTTGGTGAGTAAGGGTCTTACTAGAACTCTATTCAAAATATAGCATGTACTGTTTACAGCTTCTGCCCAAAAATATTTGGGTAGGCTATGTTTATTCAACATGGTTCTCGCCATTTCTTATAAATTTCTATTTTTTCTTTCTACTGCTTCATTTTGTTGAAGATTTCTTGGAGTAGAGAAGTTGTGATTATATCCATTAAATTCATAAAATTCGTGAAAATCATGGTTTTGAAATTCACCACCATGATCACTTCTAATTGATGAAATCATAGAACCCTTTTCATTTTGAATAAGTTTACAAAACTTGGTGAAATATCTAAAGCATTCATTTTTGTGTTTTAAGAAATAAGTCTATGTGTATCTACTATGGTCATCTACAATGACGAAGGTATATTTGCTACCTCTTAGGCTTGATGTAGAGATTGGTCTGAACAAGTCCATATGGATCAACTGCAAAGGCCTAGAGGTGCTTATTTGATTCTTAGATTTGAAATTACCCTTAATTTGTTTTCCAAATTGACAAGCATCACACACATTATCTTTGATGAACTTGATATGAGGAATTCCTCTTACAAGTTCTTTGGATGATATTTGAGTGATTAGTTTTATGCTAGCATGACCTAATCTCCCATGCCATAGCCAAGCATCCTCATTCAAAACCGAGAAACATATTTTATTACAAAGATCAATAATGTCAATGGTATATACGTTATTTTATTTTAATGCAATCATAGATATATTTTTGTGTGGTTTTTCAATGATGCAAGCATTAGATTCGAATTTGACAATATATCCTTTATCACATAGTTGAGCATCCACTATCAAGGTACCATCTCTTGCTCCTAGCTTGTGATGGTGTATGTTTCTATAAGAAAGGATGATTTTTAGGTACCCATTTACTTTTGGGTGCCTAAAAAACAGATCTAAATTGTTTATCATATTGCATAGAATTTATCATGGTTCCTTTGGGAACCCAAATCAGTTTGTTCGGACTAGTTTTCTTAAATGAATAATGATAAGTTTTATGTCCATGTTTGCAACAAAAGTTGCATTTGCTTTGGTGCCGAACATGTAAGATAGGGCCTTTAACAAAGGTGGTTAGACTTTGGTGAGGACTTCTCACAAACCCGATTCCACTTCTTTTAGGAACGTGACCCTTATTTGTAAGGATCATGTTCAAAGACTTTCTACCAACCTCGAATTTCTTCAAGGTATCTTTAAGTAGCAAGTTCTCCTTTTGGAGAGTTTCTAGATCATGACATTTTATACATGGAGCTAAACTATCATGATATTCAGTTTTTAATTTATCGAAATTATAAGACTATCATGCTCAGTTTTTAGCAATTTATATTTTCTACTAATAGTTTTGCATTCATCAAATAAGTCATGGAAGGCATTTAATAATTCGTCAAATGATAAATCTGTATCAATTAAATTCATTACCTCCTCTCCGATGGCCATTAGGGCATAATGAGCAACTTGCTCGGTGTTGGACTCCTCTTCTTCGGACGCGCTTGAGTCATCCCACGTTGCTTTGAGCGCCTTCTTCTTTGGTGTTCTCTTCTTGGCTTGAGGACAATCACTTTTGTAGTGTCTCGACTTCTTGCATTCGTAGCAAATAACTTGGTCCTTTTTGAGTTCAAATTTATTTTTTGTGTCATTTTTAAACTTGTTTCTTTTAATAAATTTTTTAAATTTCGTTGTTAGAAGTGCCAAGTCATCATCATAGTCCTCATCACTTGAGTTTTTTCTCAAGTGGTCTTCTAAAGTTCTAAGTGTCATATCCTTCCTGTTCTTTGGAAGGATGTCTTCTTACTCTTCATGAGCTTTGCAAGTCATTTCGTAGGTCATTAATGATCCGGTTAATTCTTCAAGAGGAAAGTTGTTTAAATCTTTAGCCTCTTAAATAGTAGTGACTTTAGGGTCCCAACTCTTTGGAAGGGATCTTAGAATCTTATTTATGAGCTCAAAATCTGAAAAAATTTTACAGAGTCCTTTTAAATCATTGACGACATCCGTGAAATGGGTGTACATATCGCCTATAGTCTCACTCGGTTTCATTCGAAAAAGTTCAAAAGAATGTATCAAAAGATTGATTTTTGACTCTTTCACTCTACTTGTGCCTTCGTGAGTCACTTCAAGTGTATGCCAAATATCAAATGCGGTTTCACAAACTAAAACACGATTGAACTCGTTTTTATCAAGCGTACAAAATAAGGCATTCATAGCCTTTGCATTAAGAGCGAAAGTCTTCTTCTTCGATTTATTCCAATCGATCATTAGAAGAGAAGACTTTGAAAATCCATTTTCAACAAGATTCTAAAGTTCAAAATCTATGGAAATAAGGAAGATCCTCATTCGGGTCTTCCAATAGGTGTAGTCCATCCCATTGAACATGGGTGGACGCGTAATAGAGTGGCCCTCTTGGTTTCTAGCGTATGCCATCTCTCTTGGGTTTTAATCCGATTGAGAGTTAACCTTACTCTGATACCAATTATTAGGATCAAGAGCACTAAGAGAGGGGGGAGCGGGGGGGGGGGGCGGTTTGGGGTGAATTAGTGCAGCGGAAAAACCAATGTCGGTTTAAGAACTTTCGTATGATAAAACTATTTCCGATGTAAAGTCATTTTTTGAAACTTAACTTAAAAGAGAGTTTGTAAAGGAGTGCAGCAATAGTAATGAGGAAGTAAAGCACATATGGAGGTTTGCAGTAAGGTAAATAGCAATAATAAATGTAAACCAGAGAGCACGGCAATTTTAGAGTAGTTCGGTCAATCTTAACCTACATCCACTTTTGGCTTCATCCTCCGATGAGGTCATCGACGTCCACTAGAGACTTTCCTTCAATAGGCGAAGGCCAACTACCCTTTTACAGTTTCACTCATTTTGACGGGCTTAGGAGACAACCCTTACAGATTTTTCACACCTCTCTTGAATGATCAAAACTTGAAAGAAAAGAGGGAGAAGAAATTTTGGCCTTTACAACACTTTTGAGCTCTAGAATTCACAGAATAAGATCAAGATTTCGATGCCCTTTCATACATGAAAAGGTGGGGTATATATAGGCCCCAAATAGATTTGAATTTGGAGCTCAAAACTGTCATCTCCCGGATTTTCGGGGTCCTGGCGGTACAACCGCTAGACTGAGCGGTACGACCGCTTGACAGAGCTCAGAGACCGAGCTCTGGCGGTACCACCGCCTAACCTGGGCGGTACCACCGCCTGACCTAGGCGGTACCACCACCTGGCAGAGCTCGAAAACCGAGCTCGGGCGGTACCACCGCCTGACAGGGGCGGTACCACCGCCCAGCCTCGCTTGGAGATTGAGCCCCTAGGCGATGCCATTGTCGACCCAAGCGGTGCCACCACCGGCTAGGAAATCTGGGTCCGAATGGGCTGATCCATTCGGCCCAATTTGAGTTTGTCAAGGGCCCAATTGCCCCAATATTAAGTTAATGAGATCACCTCACATTTCTAACTTAATCATCATGCTAACTACGATATTTTAAGACATTATACTATAGCTTGCTCCGGTGCGTCAATCGCTTCTTCCGGCGAGCTTTCAACGAACTTCCGGCAAACATCCGACGAACCCTCGGCGATGCTCTGGCGGACTTCCAGCAAACTCCTAGACTTGCGACGATCCACTTGGTGAGTTTCGACAAGCTTCTTTTGTAAGCTCCTGGACTTCTCGGATTTGTTCTCGTAGAACCTTCGACAACCATCCAGACTTCCGTCGAACTCTTGAACCCCCAACGTGATCATGGTCTTGACTTCGGCGTAACTCCTACTGCATGTCTTACTTTTATCGTAGTTAATCCTGCACACTTATCTCAACATATGGATTAGATAACAAATGACAATTGACTTCATCATCAAAATCTGAGATCCAACACCTATGACTAGCAATCTCCCACTTAAACTAAAGCGAATCACCTATGTGTCTGATCCCCATCAGACCCCTGTGATGCTCAAAGACAATTTGAGACAACGACTTTGTTAGTGGATCTATAATGTTATCTTCGGATGGAACTCTTTCCACTACTACATCTCCTCAGGTCATGATCTCTCCAATAAGTTAGAACCTCCTCAGAATACTTTTGATGAGACTCGGGTTCTCTTATTTGAGTAATCTCACCGTAGTTATCGTAATATAAGGAATCAGCTCCTCGCTACTTAGCCCGACTCCTAGATCTGTGATGAACTTCTTCATCCAGACTACCTCATTTGCTGTCTCTATTGCAGCAATATACTCCGCCTCTGTAGTCAAGTCAGCGGTAGTATCTTGCTTGGAACTCTTCCAGCACACGACTCCTCCATTCAAGGTGTACACATACCCCGAATTCAACTTGTTATCATCGACATCAGACTGAAAACTCGAGTCTATGTAGCCTTCAACCTTGAGATTACTACATCCATATACTAGTAAAAGATCTTTAGTCCTTCTCAAGTACTTAAGGATATACTTTATTGCTTTCCAGTACTCCAAGCCTTGATCCGCCTAATATCTGCTCGTGACACTCAGAGCATGCGCTATATCAAGCCTAGTACATAGCATGACATACATGATAGACCCTATTATTGAGGCATAAGGTATCATATTCATGTTTGTCCTTTCTTCAGGAGTCTTTGGGGACATACTCCTAGAAAGCGATATCCCATGTCTTATCGGTATGAGACCTCTATTGGAATTTTTCATGCCAAACATTTTGACAATAGTTTCTATGTACCTGAACTGGGACAAGCCAAGCATTCTCTTGGATATATCTCTATAGATCTGAATCCCCAAGATATAGGATGCTTCCCTTAAATCTTTCATGGAGAAGTGTCTAAATAACTAAGCTTTTACTGTGGATACCATTCCTACGTCATTCCCAATGATTAGGATATCATACATATATAACACCAAAAAGGTGATAGTGCTCCCACTTACCTTCCTGTACACACAAGGCTCATCTTTGTTCTTAACGAAGTCATAATATCTGATTGTCTCATCAAATCTTATGTTCTAACTTCGGGAAGCTTGCTTTAGTCTATAAATAGATCTAAGCAACCTGCATACCTTATCTGGGCAGTTCTTAGACATGAATCCCTCGGGTTGTATCATATACACCTCCTTCTTGAGGTTCCCATTAAGGAATATGGTTTTCACATCCATTTGTCAGATCTCATAATAATAGTGTGCTGCAACAACTAATAGAATTTGGATAGATTTTAGCATTGCTATAGGTGAGAAGGTTTCGTCATAGTCAACACCTTGCCTTTGATGATACCCCTTAGCCACTAGCCTTGCTTTATAGGTCTCTACCTTTCTATCTACTCTAATCTTTTTCTTAAAGATCCACTTGCAACCAATGGGTACAATACCTTCGGGTGCATCAACTAGGTTTCAAACCTTATTGGAGTACATAGAATCCATCTCAGAATTCATGGCTTCTTGTCACTTCCCGGAGTCTATACTCATAATAGCCTCCTCATAGGTTTAAGGATCAATATCCTAAACATCCTCTCCTCTAATATATCCCACATATCTCTCAGGAGGATGAGATACTCTGTCAGACCTACATAAAGTTGGAACTTGTGTATTAGGTACCTGAACAGACTCAGGCTGTAGAGTGGTTCTTGAGTTAGGTTCTCCAACCTCGCTCAACTCTATCTTGCTCTCACTATCTCCGCCAAGAATATGTTCCTTCTCAAGGAACACTACTCTCTTGACTACAAAAACCTTTTGGTCCTCGAGATTATAGAAATAATACCCACAAGTTTCCTTGGGGTATCCCACAAACTTGCACCGCTCCGTCCTTGATTCTAACTTATCGGGGTTATGTTTTTTAACATGGGCAGGGCAGCCCCAAATCTTAACAACCTTAAGATCGAGCTTCTTCCCTTTCCATATCTCATATAGTGTAGACACTACCGACTTAGTTGGAACTCTATTCAAAAGGTAAACTGCGGTCTCTAGGGCATATCCCCAGAATGAGATGGGTAGGTCAGCGAAACTCATCATGGACCATACCATGTCTAACAGCGTATGATTATTTCTTTCAGACACACCATTGAGCTTAGGTGTATAAGGAGGTGTCCATTGGGATAATATCTCATGGTCCTTGAGGAATTAAGTAAACTCTGTACTTAAGTATTCACCTCCTCGATCCGATCGAAGAGTCTTGATACTCTTTCCAGTCTAGTTCTCCACTTCATTTTATATTCTCTGAATTTTTCAAAGGCTTCGGACTTGTACTTCATTAAGTACACATATCCATACCTTGAGAAATCATCAGTAAAGGTAATGAAGTGGGAGTAACTACCAATGGCATGAGTTGACATGGATCCACATACATCACTATGTATGAGTTCCAACAGCTCAGTGGCTCTCTCTCCAGTTCCACTAAATAGAGAGTTGGTTGGTTTTCCACGAAGGCAAGACTCGCAAGTTGTATATGACTCATAGTCGAATGGATCTAGATATCTATCATTTAGCAACTTTTGAATCCTTCCCTCATGGGTGTGACCTAGCCTACAATGTCACAAGTATGCACTGTTCACCTCATCTCGTTTTCTCTTAGACATACTTACATTCATGTTATGTGGAGTAGTGTCTAGCATAAATAAACCTTTATGCAATATTCCTCTCGTCAATCTCCCCTCGGCTTTGCTAGAATCTACAACAAATTGCAAATGTGATAAGCAAAACTGGTATCCAATACCAATGCACTATTACAAAAATCTAACAACTTGAGATTGATCATGAATGTACTTGAAGCTTCTCCAAGCTTCTATTTCGCCCTCTCTACAAGGTACTCTTTGTAGTTCCTCTTCTAGTGCCCATCTTTGCCACAGTGGAAGCATTGATCTTTGTCCTTTGCTGGGTCTTTCTTAGCAACCTTTGCTTTACCTGGTCTGCCCTTGCCCTTCTTAAGGGATTTTTCTACTTTCTTTTTCATTCTGATCTCACTAGTGTAGAGAACTGACTTCTCTTTCTTAATAGTACTCTTTGCCTCCCTCAACATATTGAGGAGCTCTAGGAGAGTCACCTCAAGCTTGTTCATATTAAAATTCATTATGGACTGTGAAAAGGAATCTAGTAGGGACTGAAGCACAATGTCCACACATAAGTTATTCTCTAGGACCATTCCTAGATATGTGAGTTTCTCTATCTACTCAATTATTTTTAGGATATGGTTCTGAGCCGATGTCCCCTTAGTCATCCTAGCGTAGAAGAGGCTTTTGGATATCTCATATCACTGAGTCCTTCCCTATTCCTCAAACAATTTGTGGGTGTATAGGAGAATGAATATGGCATCAATCTTTTCATGTTGTTTCTGTAACTCAGGAGTCATAGAGCCCAACATGTAACACTAAGCAAGAGTGGAGTCATCAATGTACTTCACGTAGCGAGCAATCTCATCCTCGCTTGCCCCTTCCTCGGGCGTAGGTATCACTATATCAAGGACATACGTGATTTTCTCTGCCGTGAGAACAATTCTCAAGTTGCGGAGCCAATCTGTATAATTTGGACCAGTGAGGCAGTTGACATCGGGTATACCACATAAGGGATTTGAAATGTGACATTTTCTAAAAATAAAGATGCAGCAAAAATAAATAACATGCAGATTTTATAAGAAATAAACAATCAAAATATTGACTTATATCTTAATATGCACCCACTATTTTACTTGCGAGTCACACGATACCCTTAACACGTGAAATAGAAGTCTCCGGTAGACTTCTAGTGGGGATTAGGATTCAATCAGCATCTTAGTGTAACTTCGAGGGACTCGACCAATCACACTAAGCCCAAAAGGTAGGCAACTCTTACCGATCATAACTTCTTGTGATTCCCGTCCTGTTCGGTCTCCGAATCACCATAGTCTCGAGGGACTCGACCAACCATGATGCTCGGTTAAGTCAATACCTTCGTTACAAGAAGAGTTTGATTTAATGATATACCCTCGAGGGACTTGACCAAGCATACCATTTCCTCAGGTCACTGGTGACATATCTATATCATAAGCAAGATAGTGAATCGCGGTATAGGTGAGCCTCGAGGGACTCGACCAACTCAACCTACATCGGGAATCAGTTCCTACCTATAACGATAGAAGGCCACGTGGGTCAATCTAATTGCCTCACGTTTACCGACTTAATATTATCGAGAGAGGGGTTTGTATGATTTGGTCTCCTAATATGACATGTCACACATATACATATTTAATATATATCTACATCGCATGCAAATATATATACATATCTAGTAGGTGTATAAGCAAACACACCAGATGATTATGAACCACAACTTAATGTGATCAAGCCCGAGCCAGTAGGCCTAATCACTCACATCAAGATTTATGTGTGCAACGATACATCTCCATCCCCTGTGATCATCCATCTCGTCCTCATCGGTTCCGTCGACATCTCGATGCATCTCCATGCATCGCGATCGTCCATCTCGTTGGTCCCGCTATCGCATCCACGCTCCCGCTGCACCTACTCACGTGATTATAACTTAATCATAAGCATACAGATCTAACAATAAATGAGAAATATAATGGAGGCTCGTAGGCCCCAATAATAATAATCACAAATACACACATTACACGGTCCATGGTCATTCGACCATACATCATACATCACATGTATAAATTATCATCATATAGGACACTAAATAATAATAAAAATAATAATCAATTAAACCATTTAATTAATTAATATTTTCTGAAATCAAGGACATATAAGGAATTTTTAGAATTCTAAGGGGTATTTTTGTAATTTAGATAAAGGCTAGAAATTGGAATTTCTCAAATTCTAAGGGGCAAAACTATCTTTTGCCCAGAAAACCCTAAGCCCCTTTCTCCCTTTCCCCTGCTGCAGTAACCGTCGCCGCCGTCGCCACGGTGCTGGCGGCAGCCTATGCGGTTGTGGGGCGCGGAGGCGCCGCACCTTCCCGCGGGTAGCGACTCTCCT